>NW_026606557.1:1537500-1795000 GCF_029890125.1 Rhinichthys klamathensis goyatoka
ATACTAGGAGTTTCAAAACCCCAGAGCAATGAAAATAACTGGACTCATTGCACTGTTTGTGTCATTATTACTTTTATGGCAGTCTCTTCCAACTCGTGTGAAACTTGTTATACTGTATAATATTCATGTCTTCCACATGTTTGATAATGACTTATGATTTTTTTAGGGGGTGAAATGTGAAATTTTCATGAGATCCCCTGATTTGAGATGGTCCTCACTGCAGAACATGAAATCTACGGGGAGGAGTTGGATCCAGATCCAACTCCTCCCACCTTACATATACCTTAACCTACCCATCTCCGCCCCCTGATCCCTAACCCCACCCCTAATCCTACCCATCTCCGCCCCCTGATCCCTAACCCCACCCCTAATCCTACCCATCTCCGCCCCCTGATCCCTAACCCCACCCCTAATCCTACCCATCTCCACCCCCTGATCCCTAACCCCACCCCTAACCCTACCCATCTCCGCCCCCTGATCCCTAACCCCACCCCTAACCCTACCCATCTCCGCCCCCTGATCCCTAACCCCACCCCTAACCCTACCCATCTCCGCCCCCTGATCCCTAACCCCACCCCTAACCCTACCCATCTCCGCCCCCTGATCCCTAACCCCACCCCTAATCCTACCCATCTCCGCCCCCTGATCCCTAACCCCACCCCTAACCCTACCCATCTCCGCCCCCTGATCCCTACCCCCACCCCTAATCCTACCCATCTCCGCCCCCTGATCCCTAACCCCACCCCTAACCCTACCCATCTCCGCCCCCTGATCCCTACCCCCACCCCTAATCCTACCCATCTCCGCCCCCTGATCCCTAACCCCACCCCTAATCCTACCCATCTCCGCCCCCTGATCCCTAACCCCACCCCTAATCCTACCCATCTCCGCCCCCTGATCCCTAACCCCACCCCTAATCCTACCCATCTCCGCCCCCTGATCCCTAACCCCACCCCTAATCCTACCCATCTCCGCCCCCTTATCCCCAACCCCACCCCTAATCCCTAAACCCACCCCTAATCTTACCCATCTCCACCCCTTGGATCTTGATCCGACTTCTCCCCGTGGATCTCATGTACTGCATTGAGGTGCTACTGCCTGATTTTGCAAGTAGTGTTTCTGCTGGCCGTGTGTTCACCTTTCTCAGGTTCATCTGCTTCTTGAAGAGGTTTCCGAACTCTTTCTTTCTCTTGTCAGAGTCATCTTCCTCATCGCCCGATTCCTCATTACATCTGAACACACACACACAGAGAAGCGCTCTCAGTCTCCACAGAATAACTGGCCTGACTCGTTCTGCGGCTTAAGTAACCGGTCAGCTGACCTCTCGAACCCGTAACCCTTCCGGCCTCCGGCGTAGAGCTCGGGGTCGAAGCCGAACGGTCCCCTGGGCCCCGCGCTCTGGGCCGGGCCAGTGCTGGTGCTGAGGGCGGCTGCTCTCGCCAGCTGAGCGCGGACCAGTTTGGGGTCACGGCAGAAGTCACATGACCCAGCGCAGTTGGGCTTCTGATTGCCAAAAAACTGAGAGATAGTGGCGTGTCTGCACCTGGAAATGAAGAACGACAGAACGAATAAAAGGAAGCAAACAATATATGTCATTATTATTATTATCCAAATGCACTTTCCCTCTCTGCCAGTAGGTGGCGCTTATGGAGCAGCAGAAATATAGCGTTACCCCGGTAAACTGTTTACAACACAGCTGACTTTGATAGTACTGTGCACACCACAATTTATTGAGACACAGGCAAGCAGTTTCAGCGGCAAGTTCAAACTAGACGGACATTCAAGAGATACGGTATACACAGTCATACCAGTTATTACACAGCCTTTCGCCACATACGTAATTATGAGGATAAGAGATATTGATTTATTTTGAGATGAAACCCGTTTTAAAATCGTTCCTGTTTGTTTCTCATAATCCAACAGTGTACAAAACAATAGTCGCGAAATGGCAGCATCTGCGTTTGTATGGAACGAGAGAGAGAGAGTCCACGATACTGGATGACATATTTAAATAACTACACAAAATATTGATTTTACTGAGTTTTAATATTTTCTTAGCTCACCAAACGCAAACCTTCCACGAAGAAAAACCTAGCAAGCGTATAGCGCTGATGACTTCAGTAACCCAGATGCGTTATGTGTTTTCAACGGTTGTTATCTGGGAATAACATAGCACTGGATGGCGCTATTGACCAATCAGAGTCAAGTATTCCATAACAAACAGTATTTTACACTACGGTTGATGCTCTGGGCAGCCATTTTGGAATCTGAAGTTGGGGTTGTTGCGGTTGCCAGAGTTTCCCAGTCGCAACTCTGACTTGAGGGCATTCCAGTTAAAAGTTCCTACTGGAAACTAGGAATTTTCCACTTCCGAGGACAAACAACACACTTTAAGCAATCGCTCGGCATAAATGTGCGGTATTCATTGAATAACTGAATCTGAAATGCATCACTACACTACTGATAATAGACAATGGACCTTTTTTGCCCACAAAACTTCAACAAAAAGTCACTAATGGGACCTTACAATGTCTGAACAGAGTTTTTATTTCAACGAACTTTGAGCACCATTAAAAGCCAACAGGCAAAGTTGGCCGTCGCTCAACGACATTGACCAACCATCGGCTTGGCGTATCAGGGCCTTTGGACAAAACACCCATGCTGGTCACTATGTTTACATCCAAAGTTGCAAATTTAACTTAAGCGCAAAATTGGAATATCGCATAAAACGTGCGAATAAAGCAACGTTTCCATCCAGTCCGCCAAAGAGAACAAAATCGTCACTTAATGATAAACCCGAAAAAATGGAAGATTCTGCAATAGGAGAAGCCACTGTATATAATCATTTCGTATAAATTTCAGAACAACCAAAACAGCATTTCAATGAGATCGGTCCACTGGTTGGTCCAGTTATGCCATCCCATCACGCAAAGTCACATGACTTTTTGGACGCACATTGAGGAATTGATTCGTTAAATGTGTTTCCATCGTAGTTTATGCGTATGTTTTCTTATTGTATAAAAAGTTATACGTTTTTTATGCGCATTTTTAGAATTTATGCGCATTTTGGCGTTTCCATTCAGCGTTTTTTTTTTTTATGCGATATCTCAAAATGTTCATAAAAATAGGTGGATGGAAACACAGCTACTCTATGATTTCACTGTACGTACAGGAAACTGCCTCCTTTTGTGTTCCATGTCAGAAAGCGTCTAATGCGAGAGTAAATGATAACTTCTGTTGGAAATTGTTCAAGTTTTTGGTGAAGTACCCTTTGAATGAAGAACAGAGGGTGTTTTCTGCAAGTCTAACACATAAAGTGTGAACTCTAAAATAGATACGTGCAGTTCTCACTTCTCTCCTGTCAGGGTTTCAGGTTTCAGAGTCTGAAATAGCTGGTTGAGGCAGAACCCCCCCCCTCAAAACACATTCACATGGTCTGTCACACAAAGACCACTGCCGCCCATAACTCTGAGTGTTCACTACCACTCACACTGACCACGCTTCTCCCATTAGTGACTTCCTCTGAAGGCCTTCCTCCTTTCTCAGTGTAAGACACTAGATGTCTGAAAGCATATGCAACGTATGTGAACAAATGCAGAAAAAACGGCTCGATGTGACAAGTCCCCGACAGTAAACTGATGCCTCGTTCAGTTTATTACATGTTCCAAGCACACGCGACACTTCTTTTTATTTATTTTTAATTTTTTTTATAAAAGTGTGTTGCTTTGAAACATCACATTGTTTCACACTTATAAGGTGTGAAAGTGTCCTCAGCAGTCAGACAGAGAGAGCAAATAAACTAACTATAGATAAAGTGAACATATCTGGGTCATGTTTTATCCCAAAATCAAATACCGGTAGATTGTGTTTTTCCATAAGGTGAGAGTGCAATTATACAAACAAGTACTGAGTAATATTAATTACAAGTATTTACTATATCATTTGGGTTAGGATTTAGTTCTAGTTCTTAGAGTTAGTTATATAGTTTTACTATAGTAAAATATATATATATATATATATATATATATCTTATAATTTGTGTAATAGGGACACTGGCAAATAAAGTGTTACTGGAAAATGAAGCCTATTTTTAGAATCATGATTTTTAGATTCTTTTTTAGAATTTTTTTGCATTGTATTTCCATGACGATAACGCACAACAGCCAATTCTCAAGAAAATAAAATATATAAATCTAATAATATAACTAGGACATATTTTAATCGTAAATTATTTTGGCTTAAATTTATGCTGATTTCAATAACTGTAAAAAGATAATTAAATAATTAAAAAACAATACAAATAACTATTCATGTAAAAAATACCATGGTCCTTAAACAGGCTTCATTGTCTTTAATAGGCAAACTATTTTTATATAATTATTAATTATTATTAAATATTTAAATACTTTTTTTTTATTTCTGATTGTGTGGTGAGAGAGACACATGACATTGAAAACAAACCTCTGCATAGTGCGGTTCAGTCATTTGTTTTGACAAAATATGTTTATTAATATTTTTTTTAATTTTTACTTCATCTGAGTGGTATGAAACAAAGGTTTTTAGATATCAACCACATATTTGGAACACAATTTGCTTAGATCTATGGCTTTGATTATCTCACAATTTAAGATTAAAACACGATTTGTAAAATATATATTTAACTAGTTTAATTTATATTTAATTAAATAATTAAACTTCTTTTTAAACTTTTTTCGCTTTAGCAATAACCTGCCACGTGTCGTCTTAAAGAAAAGAGACTAAACTCAAGTCTCTGCTCCAAAGCATTCAGAATTTAAAAAAGTTAATAAATGGATCATAACTACTACATAAATATAATTTAGTACCGTAAAAAAATATTAAATAAACATTATCAAAGTAAAACATTACATAGTACATTCATTTCATTCAACAAATAACAAAAATATCCGTTTGTTTTTTTACCTCCACAAGAGGAGCACCAGAGGGTTAACAACATATTATATAAGATATATTGATGAGTGCTATTGAAAAACAAATGTCCTACTTTTAGGTCATTTGTTTTTCTATATGCAGAGCACGCACACACACACACACACAGTTTCAAAAGCTCTTCAAGACTTTGTTTGACAAAAGGAGGAGGAAAAACTGTTTCCACAGTGATTTGAGGGGAGGAGAAAAGACGGGGCCAGACAAAAAGGGGGGTGGCGATGGATGTGGTAAACAGAGAGAGAGAGAGAGAGAGAGAGAGAGAGGGAGAGAACGCTACACAGCCCAGCCCAAAAGACTCGTTATACTGGAAAACTCAAAGACTGCAGGCCAAACACATCTGCGAGAGACTCAACAACTGTATGACGGGACAGGCCGCTCTAACGGACCAAGCTCACAAACCAGGACAGATACAGGGGACGTGAACTACAAACTGGATCAAAGGTGAGAGCGGAGCAAGATCTGCGTGTGTGTGTGTGTGTGTTTGGAGTGACCGTGAGCATTAAAATAAAAACTTGGTCTTAGTTTGTGCATCTACAACTTCCAAAAACATGAGACATTTACAAAAAGAAATGAAGGGGAAACATGAGTCTGCACAGCGTCCAGCAAAAGCGTTTGGACACACAAACCCCCACGTTGACTTTTATTAGGTAAAATATAAAAAGTGGCATTATTATAAAAGTAAAGCTGGGCTATACTTTCAATATAACCACTATTTTTGCTAGAAAGTTAGCAACTTTGTGAATAATGTGATGATTTTAATGCCCTTTTTATTTAGTCATCACATGCACTTTCTGAAGAATTCGGCTATTTCTCCATCCGCCTCTTCACTCACTATTCACAGGAACTACGACTAATTATTGATTTGCGTCATAATAGCTAATATAGTTCATAAAACTGCAGCGGTTCATTGTTCTTTCATGTCAGCTCAGGTCCGTTATATAATATGAACAGATGCAACTTTTGATTGAAACAATGTATAAGGAAATCTTGAAATTATCATTGTGTTTATCAAATGCTTTAGAAGTATTTCTCATTGTTAGTTGATGTTAGTTTACTAATTTTAACAAATGGAGCCTTATTATAAAGTGTTGCCAAAATATTTCTGTTATATAACTATGCATTGTTATACAGGAGCATGTTAATAAAAATGATTCAATGTCATTCTTCGTCGGACAGTGTTGGAGAACATCTCTTGATTTTACCGTTTTTCTCTTACGGATTACAAGCAAAACATTTGATTGCTAGTTCATAACCCTAAAATTATTGCACTTGATATATTGTCAAAACATACTGGGACACTTTGTGCTTGTGAAATATTAATAAATAAATAAAATGATCATGAACTCGAAACGACGATGAAGAAAAGTCTTGCAATTATCCCATTTTGTTGTCTAATATGAAGTAACGTATTACAAAATATGATTCACAATTGCAGAAGCTAATTCACACACTCAGACTCTAATGTTCACAAAATATGATTTGCAAACGAACAACCGAATTAAAACTCACAAATGCAAAACTTCATTCACAATTCTAGATTTAATATTTTTGCACATTCCTGATGTTTCGACATGTACGAACTGATTGTTGAATCCGTCATATGCGTGAATCAATATGTATTTGTGTGAGACTTTACACCGATATTTACAAATTAGCATTTTGTTTTTTTTACGGACACACTTTAGCCAATCAGATGAGAGTTTCAGTCCAACCAATCAAAATATGCTTTGCTCAATGCTTTGACTCAAGAAGCATAACTTTGCATGTGCAATGTGCCTTCACACAACAAAAATACATTTATTTTATTAACTATAACATCAGATTGGCTGAACGAAAATGTCAATTCACTTTTATGCCAGTAGGTGGCGTTTCATAAACACTACTTTATTACGCTTTTAATAACGTTTTTTGAAGACAGTCAGTTCCTTTTAGACAGACAGAATATAAAACCGTCCACACAATACTAATCGGATATGCATGAGTCACATGAATGATATTTCAGTGCCAGAACGACAGGTAAACATCATCATAATCAATCAATAATACTTTGTACAAGTATTGGATTGTGATTATGAATCCCCTCCGCGTTTTTACTTTAAATCGTTTCGAAGCTCCATATACATGTTATTCATCGCGATTTATGTTTTATGTTTTATTAAAATAATTAAGACTGTTTGTATTCTTCTTGAGATATGCAAGACTTCGTATGGCCTTAAATTTGCTGAAACTGAATGCAAGACTTTTAAGTTAAAACCATTAACTTAGACCATATTTATGAAATGTGTTTTGCATTTCTACATCTTTATGCATTTAAATTTGGTTTTGCAATTGTCTTTTGTGAATATTAATAGGATACGAGATGGTTAATTGCCGTTCACATGCTTTTCTTAAGATCCACAGTTAACAAAAATACATATATATATCACTTTACTGGGATTGTAAAAGCGTTAATGGCTGCGTCTGAGATCGCATACTCTCCTGAGTAGGCACTTAACTTGAATAAGCACTTACCCTATTTCGTCAGCGCTAAAAAAGCATGTTCTATATAGTGTGAATGTAATCTGGACGTACTACATCAGGGGCCGGTTTCACAAAGCTATTTTAGACCGGTCTATAGTGTTAGACAAGTCTAAAATACGCTCATAGACTAGTCTAATGCAAGTTAGACTGTTTCACAAAGATAAAGACTGACTTAATTTAGACAACTTACCCCCAGGCTAACTTAGATCTAAGACTCTGTTACCTTGGCAACCAGCAGTAACAATCAGTTACATTACAAACAGCCGAAAGATAAGGGAAAATGGCTCATCATTTGTGGTTTGCTGACGAAGTAATGGAGAGAGCTGTGAGAAGAAGGGAAAGGGTTTTTAGGGACCGCAGTAACCTACTTGTACCATGTTTTTGTATCTTTTCTGTACGTCTTTAACGCTCCGCTCAGCGGTCGGATTAACGCTGGTAACTGTCGTAGCAATCTTTTTCCAAATTAAACGTTTCTTCTTATTACTACATTCTCTGCTAAATTTCCCAAGTAAAATGTCCTTGTGACTGTTATACACCTCCAACACACACATATTTCTTTTGGGGTAAACTGCACTGAGCGGTTGAATGCGCTTACTCAATCCGCCATGTTTTTTGTTTTGAAAAGTGTCTTATTTTACCCAGAATGCAATGCAGTGTAGTCCTACTTATAGTGTAGTCCAGACTACAGTGTAGTCTGACTATTTAGCCTACTATATCTAAGCCGTAGTCACAAAGTCTATCTTTGTGAAACCGGCCCCAGCTGTTGTCATTATCATGTGAACTGTCAGCGTCAGTTATGTCACTTCACAGCCATTCACAAATCCTCTCCCCTGTCCTCATGGGACAGTAAAGTGCCCATCATAAGCACACTTCAGAATCTCACCGGTCATCCCCTGGACTTTTAGCCGACTCTTTTGTGAATTCGGACATACTTCTTTTGTCACATATTGTGGTTATCCTACTATATAGTTGGGAAGTATGCGATTTTAGACGCAGACAATGTCACTAAATAATGTAATATTTTTTTAGTTTTTCATAATACAGCTATGTCATAATTTTTTTTTATCACTAGTAAGGTAGGGTACACCATTTGACTTTAGGGGGTTGAATAATTTATATATATATATATATATATATATAAATTATATATATTATACTAGCAAGGTAGGGTACACCATTTGACTTTAGGGGGTTGAATAATTTATATATATATATATATATATATAAAATTATATATATTATACTATCAAGGTAGGGTACACCATTTGACTTTAGGGGGTTGAATAATTTTATATATATATATATATATATATACACTCACCGGCCACTTTATTAGGTACCCCATGCTAGTAACGGGTTGGACCCCCTTTTGCCTTCAGAACTGCCTCAATTCTTCGTGGCATAGATTCAACAAGGTGCTGAAAGCATTCCTCAGGGAGTTTGGTCCATATTGACATGATGGCATCACACAGTTGCCGCAGATTTGTCGGCTGCACATCCATGATGCGAATCTCCCGTAACCACCACATCCCAAATATGCTCTATTGGGTTGAGATCTGGTGACTGTGGAGGCCATTTTAGTACAGTGAACTCATTGTCATGTTCAAGAAACCAATTTGAAATGATTAGAGCTTTGTGACATGGTGGAAGTAGCCATCAGAGGATGGGTACATGGTGGCCATAAAGGGATGGACATGGTCAGAAACAATGCTCAGGTAGGCCGTGGCATTTAAACGATGCCCAATTGGCACTAAGGGGCCTAAAGTGTGCCAGGAAAACATCCCCCACACCATTACACCACCACCACCAGCCTGCACAGTGGTAACAAGGCATGATGGTTCCATGTTCTCATTCTGTTTACG
The DNA here is from genome assembly GCF_029890125.1 of Rhinichthys klamathensis goyatoka. Classification (NCBI taxonomy): domain Eukaryota; kingdom Metazoa; phylum Chordata; class Actinopteri; order Cypriniformes; family Leuciscidae; genus Rhinichthys; species Rhinichthys klamathensis. Next base: position 1,546,851 of record NW_026606557.1, read on the forward strand.
CCAAATTCTGACTCTAACATCTGAATGTCTCAACAGAAATCGAGACTCATCAGACCAGGCAACATTTTTCCAGTCTTCAACTGTTCAATTTTGGTGAGCTCTTGCAAATTGTAGCCTCTTTTTCCTATTTGTAGTGGAGATGAGTGGTACCCGGTGGAGTCTTCTGCTGTTGTAGCCCATCCGCCTCAAGGTTGTGCGTGTTGTGGCTTCACAAATGCTTTGCTGCATACCTCGGTTGTAACGAGTGGTTATTTCAGTCACTGTTGCCCTTCTATCAGCTCGAACCAGTCTGGCCATTCTCCTCTGACCTCTGGCATCAACAAGGCATTTCCGCCCACAGAACTGCCGCTCACTGGATGTTTTTTCTTTTTCGGACCATTCTCTGTAAACCCTAGAGATGGTTGTGCGTGAAAATCCCAGTAGATTAGCAGTTTCTGAAATACTCAGACCAGCCCTTCTGGCACCAACAATCATGCCACGTTCAAAGTCACTCAAATCACCTTTCTTCCCCATACTGATGCTCGGTTTGAACTGCAGGTGATTGTCTTGACCATGTCTACATGCCTAAATGCACTGAGTTGCCGCCATGTGAATGGCTGCTTAGAAATTAAGTGTTAACGAGCAGTTGGACAGGTGTACATAATAAAGTGGCCGGTGAGTGTATATATATATATATATATATATATATATATGGCTGTTTAGAGCCTATTCGTTTTTTATTTACTCAGTTTTTAACTTTATTAAAGGGGTCATATAATGCAATTTTTGTACAAGCTAATATGATTCTTTAGGGTCTAAATTAAAAGTTTGTAATATATACTTTAATTAAAAATTCTCATTAGTATTGTAAGAAAACACTTATTTTACCTGGTCAAAAACAGCTCTGTTTTCAGCACGCCGTTTCAGTGCATATGACTTTAAATGATAATGAGCTTTGCTCACCCCGCCCCTCTGTTCTGTGCATACACCATTTGTAACACAATAACACAATAACCATAACGCTTGTTCAGTATAAACGTGGGATTATGAATTATATTGAGAACGTCATACATAGAAAACATGCCGTAATGTACCCTGAGTGTAAACCTTAGACGCATTCATTGTGAAGCGTGCAGCTAGCGATTTGCAAAGATTAATATATTAATATAAAGTTTAATAAAACGTTACACTCACTTCAGTTGTTCTAGAGGTTCAGCAGGAACACGAATATCTGGTACCGATCCATTTTTCATGAGCAGCAGCTTAGCAAAACCAGCTTTATACTGACCCTCGTTTATAAAGCAGTCTGGTGAGAAATGATTCGCGCAAACATGAGAGCATTGACGTTGTGGAATATTCCCTTCGAAAACAAACTCAGCCACTGCGTCTTCAGCGGTTCGGATTTAGGAACATTAAAATGACTGCTGTGTTCGTTATTACACCCAAGAACAGAACACCACAATCGCTTAGACGCCATTCTGCTCATAGACAGTGCTCCAGCATATCAACAATGACCGCGCCGGTCCGCGCAGACTATGATTGACAGCTGGCTCACGAGCGAGGGCGGGTCTGTGTTGAAACACTGCTGTCAATCAACAATCGTGGGAGGGGCTTCCGAGCTTGTGACGTCACACGGTCAAACGGCTCGATTTGAGGCAGGGGAAAACATATAAGGAGATTAAAACAAAACCACTGGATGGATTTTTATCATTTTATGATGGTTTGGCACTGCCAACACACATTTCAGTACAATCAACTTGAAAAAGTGCATGTACCATTATATGACCCCTTTAAAACTTTATTTTAAACTTAAATTAGAACTCATTCTCAGACTGTGATTTCGTATAGAATTATGATTCTGGAAGGAACGGAATTAGAACAGAATGACATCAGAGACCAGACATTCATACAGTCATCGCATTCGATACAGGACCATCTAATCTCAGTTTAACCGAGGAAGCAGTGCTGACAGGAGGAACTCGACAGTAAGGGATGAATCTTTCATCGGCAGAGTTTATACAGCGATGGCACACCCAACCGCGTCTCTCCTGTGGAAACACACCCACGACGCTGCAGAAATGCAATGACAAGCTCAACTAGCAGGCTCTGTTTTTTCTAGCTTCATTCTTCAGCAAAACCACAGGAAACATTCTGCAAGGCCTCGGCTCTCAACTACCGTCATTTATTGGACTAATAACTGCCAACGCAAATAGGACAAATTTATATAAACAAAATAATAGTTCTCATATGCTTAAAACAGCCTTGTGTCAATACAGGGTTTGCATGATGCCTCGGAGAAATGCTAATCTATTAACGTTAGCCAACAAAACATAAATCCAACCTGTTTTTCCCATAGATGTCCCCCAAATGTCCACAGGAATATTTGTGCTTATTTAAAAAATATATATATATTTTAATCAAATCTATGGACACTCTTAGTTTCTGTACATTAGAACAAGGAACTGAGGACCATTTACATGAAACCATTTTCAACTAAAAACAGAAAACGTATAATCCGTTTTGGCCGTTCGAGTTTTGGGGCCTGAAAAGGCAAACTTTTGAAAACGGGGTTTCGAAGTGAAAGTTTGAAAGCGACACCGTTATCGTCTCTGTGTAAACTACTAAAACGTGTATCTGTGAAAACGGTGACGTCATGAGCATATGTATTACGTGTTCAGTCTATATGCGAGTGGCGTTTCTTTACAAAGTGACATCGCCAACTACTGGCCAGGCGTGAAGAATACAGCGTGCTCGTTTTCATGGATCCGTGCGAACGGGGATCATTTTGACAATGCTGTCGCCAGTATGCTAAAAAAGAAAGGAAAAACGTTTCCATTTTAGTACATTGTTGCCGTGCAAACGTGCCCTAAAATAGTCATAACACAATTAAAATAATAAAATGTAACGAAAACCAGAGGGGTAGAGGAGCGCTTCCTGGACAAAGTTTGATTAAGATAGAGGTGCTCTTTGGATGGGAAACTAAATACCAAAAATCAAAAAGGGGAACTCCAAGGCACTCTCAATTGAAAAAGTTAAAAAGCCTTTATTCTTATGGCTTGGTCAAATTAACCATCTAAAAAACTCGTAGCGTTTCGGCTACATGCCTTCTTCTGGGAGTCAAACTGATCTCACACAAACCGAGTTTCTTATGAACTAACAGTCCACCAATCAGAAGTCTCCATCTGTCAACTAGGGTGCTCAGATTACAAACGCGTTGGAGTTTTTTGGATGGTTAATTTGACCAAGCCATAAGAATAAAGGCTTTTTAACTTTTTCAATTGAGAGTGCCTTGGAGTTCCCCTTTTTGATTTTTTATAAAATGTAACGATTCCACAAGTTTTAATAACGTCAGCTGAATGTTCTTCAGGGATGCCACTCTTTTTAACCCATGATTTTACATATGGATTATTACAAATATTTTTACACACAATCTGATAAAATATTTTAGAGCTAAGCATAATTAGGAAAAACTTATATTCATTATAAAAATGACCATGGAACTTTAAGATTTAAGATTAGTTTACATTATTTTTTCAAGTCTTTAATATCTATAACTTTTAAAATCAGGCTTCCTCATAATAAAGTATATCCAGGTTTTCCAAGACCATGCGAATACTGGTTCTTCAAATGAAAAAAAAAAAAAAAATTAAAACCCTTTTTGAGGGAGAGGGGAATTTAAATGAGACATGTCTTAATATTTACATTTTTAAAGCTAGTTTTGTCTTATTTTAAGTCATTTTAAGGCTCGTCACCCTGCCATAGATCAAAGATGTGCTATTTGATTTCAGATCGTATAATCATATAATAATCAACATTATTATATACTGAGTTTACCTGTATGAAGGGTCTTTTTTGACTGTTAAACTGTACACTATAAAAACATTTTTTTATAATAAACTGGCAGCTGAGGTTACCATAAATAATGATTTAAAAAATAGAGTAAAAATGTAAATGCCTCAACAGAACAGCTTACAGTTTAAAACTGTTGTTATTTAAAAAACAACAACAACAGCAGCAGCACTTTTCAGCTGAATCAGCAAGACCACACACAACAGCTTTCCACTGTAAATAATAAGGTGATTTGTCTTTTTACATTTACAAAAACGGTATATTTAAACTGTAAAACTACATGAAATGTATAAGGTTAGATCCATTACAGTTTTTCCATTAACCCTCTGGTTATCTTCGGGATCTTTTTGACCCCCTTTTTGTGATTTTATAATATTTAGATATGAATCCAACTGGAAAAACTTGTGAAAAGATATGTAGTTTGGTTAATCACATAGCAAATAGCTTATAGTGGAGGTCTATGGCCATCTAGTGGTTAAAGTGAGTTTTTTTTTTTTTTTTTTTACGGCATTTTCCAAAAAAAAATGGGCAAAAATCTTACATTAAATCATTTAAAATGATCCATGTAATCCCCATAAATGAAAGTTAGAAATCTGGGTCTTTTATAAAGTAAATTTGACATAAAATGCTGTTTTTTTTGTTAAAAAAAAAGCCCATTTATATAAATATTTATAGAAATTTAAAAGATATCAAAAATCCTCCAAAAACTGCACAAATGTTGAGTAAAAACATTAATAAACAGACTAAAATTACATTTGTAAAAAAAAAAAAATAATTATTCTGTTACAAAATTAAATGTTATTGTCTGGGGTCCCTGGAGACCCCAAAGATAATGAGTGTAGACACAAATGAAGATAATCAGAGGGTTAAGGGAACTTGCCTTTAACCAATCAACAGATTTTTACAGTCGTGACAATCACTTGTGACAGTGTACACTGTATCGAGTCAGTCCTCTGTGTGCTTGTGTTCAGGCCGGGATGGGCGCTTCAGAGGACATGATGGGAATCCTCCAGAGCGTCTGGACCAAACTGCAGGCTCTCCCCCAGGAGCACCCGCTCACACAGACGGCGTTCGTCATCATCCTGCTGTTCTTCTGTAAGCGCAGTCTTCTTTCTACACTGGGCTGTCATTACGTCTCTGCACTGTGGCCGCGCTAACACGAGGCGGAGAGGCTATAAGAGGCTCTACTGTGATTAAAGGCTTCCACCAAGCGCACATCCATATTTACCCTGCTATTTTAGTGAGCGCACTGCACTTAAACTCTAACTAGCTGACTCTAATTGTGGGACTGTAGTTGTTAAAGTTAGGGTTTCTGACATCAGAAATCCAAAGATTTGAGTCGTTCTGAAACTTGGTCTGCATAAATGCTATTAATGTGCTGTTTTCATTGAAGCCCACACACATAGAGGGCGAGAGGGCGGGGCAACCTGTCACTCACATTAGATCAACCAATAGCGAACCACAACCATCCAATCATTCCCCACAGACAAAATCAAGCCCCGCCCTACATCTGTTCTTGTTCGAGAAGCCGTTTCACTCGGATATTATCACAATAGGGAAGAAAATACAGTCACAGCTTCTGTTTAATGCCAACTTTAAGTTAGTTTGGGTAAACTTTAGGGCTTTTCACTCTTGAACTAGTTAACCCTGGGTCAATTTAAACCCAGAGTAAACTGAATCCTGGGTTAATCCTGATTCACGTTTTACATTGCTCATAATTTACCCGGATTCAACATTTAATCCTGGGTATTCATAAAATGACGTTTCACACGGTACATTCCTAAACCCTGAGTTAACGTCCTAATTTGCATATTAGCGGTGTCAGCGTCACTGATTGGACGAACGCAGCACGTGACCTGTTTACATAAAGGCTCTAACATTGGACATTACTATCAGCTTTACATTGAATGGACTTTTAAGATAAAGGTAAGAATGAATCTTCACTACAATTGTCATGTTTTCTGTCACCATTTGACCATTTTCCCCTCAAACGTTTCCGTGACTGTACCAAGCACGTGAATATGAGGAACGCTATTGGTTGTCGGTTGCTAAGCATCTAGTCATAACATTCTAACACCGCATCATTTCACCGCATCACACCGCATCATTTCACACAGTACAAGTGTGGCACCGCAATGCGGGATAAACGTCCCAGAGCAGGGTTACAGGGTTTCATAACCCTGGGTAAAAAAACGGTACTAACCCTCTTCTAAATTCCAAGTGTTAAACGTATAAGGGTTAATGCCCGACGAGGTGTCCATTGTCAGGTATTAATGGACGATGGCGAGGCGTGAACCGTCCGACGCGCAGCTTCCGCCGAAGTCCATTAATACCTGACAATGGACACCTCGAAGGGCATTAACACGCTTATACCATGGTCACTTGCCAAATAACACATTTTTAAAACATTAGTTTATATTTTAATTAGTTTTACAATCGAAATCTAAAGTTTTTACAAACAATAACTTGGTTTCCCTGGTTACGACGCAACCGGAGATATTTATAGTCCGCTCAGCTCGTAGAAACCTTCAGTTTAGCTCACTTACGAGCCAGAAACTTAACGTATTTTATGTCAAATTCTCCAAAAAGGTTAAAAGAAATAACAAAGTCGCTCATTGTTGTATTAGTAGGCATAGTATAACGGCTAACTAGATGTTTGTTTTGATGCAATAAATTGTAAACGGATACTTAGACTGCCTGTTGCTATGGTTACTCACAGCTGATGTAGCCAGCGCATTTATTTATTAATTTCGAATGGTAAACGGTCAGTTTCACCAGAACTCCTTTACTAGGTGTCCTCTATCACTTTTTAATGGACACCCTGCAGCCAATCAGAATCGAGTATTCACCCAGACCATGGTATAATCAGGGTTAAAAGCAGGGTTTAGACTGACGATTAAACGCAGTGTGAAAAGCCTTTTTGATTACGACAAGTGACTAAATCTGCATGTTTTCTTCTTCTTCCAGTGACATTCATCGCTCTGATCGTGACTGGATGTGTGTACGGCTGCTGCGGCTGCTGCACTGGCGGGTCCAGGAACAAAGTCTCTGCCGTCTGAAACACGGCCAGCAAAGGAGATACACACACACCACAATGGGCCAAAATAAAATCTAGTGGAGTTTGATAGTTTTGTTTGTGAACGCTGTGATCCGGCACATTACAGCGATACAATTCAGCCACTGTACAGCTGCATGAACACACAACACGCATCAGCTACAGTCACGAAGCAAACCTTCAGAAGCAGAAACAAGCATCTGGCTGAGGATTATGCCCCCCTTAATTATGGAAGTCACAAATAAACACTAAATTCCCAACCTCTGTCATTATATGAACGGCGAACCACTGTGAAACCAGTGGCTGCCCTCTGCTGGTCACTTACACTACTGCAGTAACGGAGCAGAGATGCAGAAACAAGAGATCTCTGGTCAATACCATTCAAAAGTGTGGGGCCAGTAAGATTAGCCAGTAAGAAATTCATATTTTCATTGAGCAAGGGCATTAAATTGATCAGAAGTGTCAGTAAAGAAACATGTATTATGTTCTAAAAGATAAATGCTGTTCTTTTGGGACTTTCTATTCATCAACGAATCCTGAAAACTGTATCATAGTTTTCACAAAAATAGGAAAGATTGCGCAAAAAAATTGTTTTCAACATTGATAATCATAATTGCTTCTTGAGCAGCAAATCAATGATATCTGAAGGGTCATGTGACACTGAAAACTGGAGTAATGATGCTGAAAATTCACAGGAATAAATCACATTTTACAATATATTCAACATAGAAAACAGCTATTTTAAATTGTAATAATATTCCACAATATTGCCGTTTTAACTTGATCAAATAAGCGCAGCCTTGACTTCTTTCAAAAACATGAAAAAACCTTACAGACCCCAAACTTTTGAAAGATAGTATCTGATATATATATATATATATATATAAAAGAAATGCATGTAGACTTAATACTGCTATCATGTTGTATTAAGATAATGTGCTATACAGAGGAAACTGGAGCTGAGACGCTGGAGAAATAAAATGTAAATAATCAAATATGCAAAAAATTTTTATTTTGATTCAGATTAAATGCATTTTATGGATATAAAGTGATACAAAATATTCATGCATGTTTTGTTTTTAAAACACACCGTTTTGTTTTATTAAACATATATTATACCTTCAATCCAGGATATCAGTCGTCTGTGTTTGGACTCACCCTTCTTGCTCACAAAAAGCAACCATCGCCTCGAAGTCCTGAACGGGCGCCTTGTCCTGCTCTCTCTGCGACCCTCGCTTCTCCTGAATTCAGACACAATGAATGTCTACCTGTAACTGCTCAGAAGTATGAAGACATCCGGATCGGGTGCCGTTCCTGACCTGTTTGCGCGTGATTTCCTTGCGGATGAGGAAGCCGAGCTGGTCCCTGTCTTTGGGGGAGTAGTAAATCCTGCAGGACGACGGCAGTCCGTCACGGCCAGCTCGCCCCGACTCCTGATAGTAACTGGCCAAAGATTTCGCCACATTCCAGTGAACGACAAACCTGAAAACATACAGACGCTTACACGCAACATCGAACACAGTAAAGCACAGATGCGAGAAAATGAGCTTGTCTGAAATGTCTACAGATTCATCAACTCTTCGAAAAATGTTATTTTTTTTTATTTTTTTTTACTTCCTCGGAAAGGTACGAAAGTTGGTAAAGGTTTTGGCACTTGCTATGTAAACAATAAAAAAAAATCATGGACATGATTCGAAAAGGTTTAATGGTCCTGAAAATAATAGTCACACTTGTGCTCCTCGCGGTCAAAAATGACGCATTGGAAGTGAATGGGAGACGAATTTCATCTAGTGGAGACGTGTGGTACTGCGGCCAAACAAAATATTAATGAAAGCTCATTTTTTGAGATATCAACCGCAAATTTGGAACAAAACTCATTTAGATTTATGGCTTTGATATTCTGGCAGTTTAACAGGTTTTTTTTGTTTTGTTTTTTTGAGTAAAACACGTTTTGTAAAATATATAAATATTTAATAAAAATATTGAAAAAAGTATTTTTGTGCAATTTTCATAACAATAAACTTAAACTTCTATAACTTTTTTTCACTTCAGCAATAATCTGCCGAGTGTCGTCTTTGACAAAAGATCAAACTTCAGTCTGTGCTCTAAAACATTCAAGATTTACAACAGTTTAAGTTGGAAATTTAATTTTCAGGTCTACGTAAATATAATTTAGTACCATAAAATCCCCATAAAAATATTAAATAAAAAACAGTATCGAATTAAATCATAGCTCATTTTTGAAACAACTTGTTTAGATTTATGGCTTTAATTTTCTTGCAGTTTTAGAGTAAAACATGTTTTGGGAAAAATACATTTCATATAAAAATTTGAAAATAGTATTTTTGTGCATTTTTCATAAACTTAAACTTCTATAACATGCTTTTAAGTTTACTTTAAAAAAACAACAACTCATTTTTGACTGCCACACGAGGAACACCAACTGAAGAAATTGTATTTAAGTACCATAATCCTTTGCACCACAAAAAAAAAAAGCAATAAATGAAGCTATGAAGCAGCACAACTGTTTTCATCATTGATGATAATAATAAATATTTCTTGAGCATCAAACCATCATATTAGAGTAATTTCTGAAGGATCGTGTGACACTTAAGACTGGAGTAATGATGCAAAAAAATTCACAGGAATAAATTACATTTTTACAGATATTCAAATATAAAACAGCTATATTAAAGGGGCAATGTGTAGGTTTTTACCTAAAAAAAATCTTTAAGATAGAGTCTTCATTTGTACATTTATGAGCCAAACATAATGTAATAGAAAGAATGACACCTTGACTGTCCACCACGGTTGCCTCTATCAGCCTGTAGGCTCAATTGTCTATGGAGGAGTCGGGTCCGAATTGGCGTGAAAATTCATAAAATGTGACGTCATGCGCGTTCTCGTCTACTTGGGCTTACATCCGTACGGCAGCCATTAGTAAGCAGCGGCAATCGCCACCAGTAGTGTTTCAAATGGACTCTGCGGACGGAAAGAAGCGACCAGCCTCCAGCACAATCCAGATACCCACGGAAACTCTGTGTGTTTAAAACAAGTAAAAAAAAAAGAAAAGCCTTATCTAGTTCGGCCAACGAGCGTGCGCACCGAGAACGAGCATGAGACTGGCTGCAGTTTCTCTAACAGCCACTGGTGTCAGTAACGGTAAGAAATTTCAGAACTTCCGCAATGCTCCTTTAAATTGTAGTAATATTTCAGAATTGTACCGTTTTACTGTGTTTCTAATCAAATAAATGCAGCTTTGGTGAGCAGAAGAGACTTCTTTCAAAAGCATATAGATTCTACAGACTCCAAGCGTTTGAACATGAGTGTACACGTACGATGAGAAACTCACCTGACATTGGCCTTGTCCACTCCCATACCGAAACTGATGGTGGCCACAATAACAGGCACTTTATCAGCCATCCAGTCAGCCTGACTCTCCGTGCGATCGCCCGCCTTCAGCCCTAGAGGGAGGGAGAGAGATCACAGAACCCAGAATGAGCGTCCCATGCAAACGTGCACAACAACCACAGTATACACAAACCTCTATGAAGCACAATAAGGATCACCTGCATGGTAGGGCTTGGCTGAAATTCCCAATTTAGTCAACTTATGAGCCACTTCCTCACAACTCTCTCGGGTTCGACAGTAAACAATCCCACATCCCTGCAAAACAAAAATGGCTTTTAACATTATATCACCTTGGTTTATATATTTATGAACATGAAGGAATAGTTCAGCAAACAATGAAAATTCATAATTTTCTCACGCTCATGTTGTTCCAAACCTGAATGACTTTATTATTTAGTCCCAAAAGGAGACGTTTCACAGAATGTTCAAGCTGCACTTTTCCATTCAATGTGAAAATGAAAAGTGACTGACGCTGTTGAGATCCAGAAAATATTTTTAACCCCCTGTGGTGAAAATCAAGCTTTTAATGTTGTTTCTATGTGGTGTTTTTAATGTGCTTTAAGACAAACCATGTAAATTCATAAGTCGACAGCATTGCTGAGTATTTTCTCCTTAAAACTGCAGTGAACCAAAGACAGTCTCAAAAACACGGTTTGAAATCGCTGGTGTTTCTGACGTCACAAACTACCTTGTAACCAATCAGATCAACGTGTGATCGCCAACCAGTGGATCTCTGAGCTGGGGTGAGTGAGTGGAGGCGGGGATCATTTGCATATTCATAGAACCACGTATAATAAATGAGGCAAGGGTGTAGAGTTACATTCAAGCTATTTAAATTTGCACGACTTGAGATACTTCCAAGACTTGAAATATAGCCTAGTTGTTATTCACTGAAGAGCTTCCCCTTCGCTTTAGATTTCAAATCTCACTTCAATTATATCACGTCAAGATGTGTCCTCCCAGGTTTGACATCTATGACTTTAAACATCAGTGAATCTTGTGCCTTGACATTGATGACACACTTTGACACACTGTATAGACCAACGCTACTTTTGCGTCATCGAAGGGTAACGCCCCCTTTTGGGGGAAAACAAACGGATTCCCCTGAGAACAGAACTCGCTCTAGATCTGCTAAGTTTCTTGATAGCAAAAATGGCACAAACTTAAAGAAGCTACTGGATACGGGGTTACAGAGGTGTCCCTTTGAAATGGTCGAAAACTGGATTAATGACCCCACGCAGTGGCCAAATATGGACTATTCAGACATCTAACGTTACCACTATCTCGTGGAATCACCAAGTAAGTAACGTTAGCCTTTTTTTTTTTGTCATTAACACACTCACAGTATGACAAACTAGACGATGAGGCCATGTCACTTGGATCATATTTAACTTGATTTAAGCTATTGACATAGTTTTGTTGTCGACTAGCTATACTAGTTAGTAGTGATGGGAAGTTCGGTTCTTTTCCGCGAACCGGTTCTTTCGGACAGTTCGTTTCAATGAACCGGTTCAAAAAACCGGTTCACCAGTTCTTTTACGTCCTCGCGTAATGACGTCAATTATATCATCCCGGCGGATAAAAATACTTTAAATTAAAGGCATTTGTAATCATAACTTCACTTAAATAATAGTACTCATCGTCATAATCCTCTTGGATAAGTTTCTTACATTTACATTTTGCAAACGAACCCTGTAGCCTACAGGCGATGTGCAAACGCGGATGTTTAACATGTCTTAAATATATAAAGTGCATAAGTGGTCTTCATCATTTTATTTGTAATAAACTTACATTTCGCCGAATTCGGCCCCTCATTTAAGTCCTCGGTTCACCCGTGCTGCGTGCTCATCAGCACATCATCAGTTGGCCGAAAGAAAGTTCTGTTTAGAGACGGTGCTATCACGCATGCTCAGTATCTCCAGCTCATCGGTTCTCCGTATCGAACGTGTCCGAAAGAAACAGTTCTCGGTTCTGTACTGGTGATTCAAGAACTGCAACAACCAGTTCTTGACTCGAGAACCGTAGCATAGGCCTGTGTGCTGAGCTGAGAACTGCTGAAACCTGAATATACAGTCGACAAAACTAAAAAAATCGATGCATGTCTTTCTTCTCCAATATGTTTAATACGTTATGTTTTAACACATTATAAACATTTACTAAGCAGTACTGTGCAGTGTGCACCATTAAAACTTTGGCAAGAGTTTACATCAAATATTTATATCAACTTACTTAGAAATTAAATGAGCTGTTCCTGAAAATATTATTTTAATAAATGTTTAGTTTGACAGTTTTACAATCCATTCATTGTGTTTCCAAACTTTAAAATAATACAGTGATAATACAGTAATTATGTGATAAACATGTTTCCAACATGTTTTTTTTATTACACTTACTGATGTTCAACTAAATAAATACTTAAGAAACGTACATTTCGTCCCTCAGAAAAAAATTGCACGCATGCTCAGCTCATCGATCAGTTGTTCTCATTATGTCGAACGTGTCCGAAAGAAACAGTTCTCGGTTCTGTACTGGTGATCCGATAACCGCTGTACATGTGCGTTCGGTAGTACGCGCATGCGCAGTATCAGCTGCTCGTGCTCATCACTTCTCTCAAAAACAACTGTTGGATTTACTGGAGTGAAATATACTCAGGGATATTGGTTTATTTCGAATCAGAGGGACTGTCAGGCATGTCTGAAAGTGAGTAACTTTAGTAACTTGTGTATCAGCACTGACGCAAGACGCGAACTGTTGCGAACGATTCAGTCCGATTTAGTGTACTGGTTCGACCGGTTCACTAAAAAGAACCGGTTCAAAAGAACGATTCGTTCACGAACCGGCCATCACTACTAGTTAGAAAGACGAAGCTGCTAGCAGCTAACGTTATGTGATTAGCTCTCACTAGGCACGCTATCTTAGCTGTTAACTGATTTTACTGTTGAAATAGTGACAGGCTAGGACTAAAGTGGACTTGGCTGGTTTCTGCTTGTGTCTAGAAAGTACTTTAGGCCTATATGACTTTTCGACGACCACTGCTCTGGGCTATATGTAACAACACGAACGGCAGTAGATCAAGCCTTCTAGGCTAGATAGGATAGCGTAATGTCACAACATCCAATTTGATAGCCCCGTACATACATACATTGGTCCTATACATATTTTACCGTACACTGTAAACCTTTTTACAGCTTTCAAAGTCCTAGCACTTTCTAGACACAAGTAGAAACCAGCCAAGTCCACTTTAGTCCTAGCCTGCCACTATTTCAACAGTATAGTATAGCTAGTCGACAACAAAACTATGTCAATAGCTTAAATCAGGTTAAATATGATCCAAGTGACATGGCCTCATCGTCTAGTTTGTCATACTGTGAGTGTTAATGACAAAAAAAAAAATAGGCTAATGTTACTTACTTGGTGATTCCACGAGATAGTGGTAACGTTAGATGTCTGAATAGCCCATATTTGGCCACTGCGTGGGGTCATCCAGTTTTCGACCATTTCAAAGGGACACCTCTGTAACCCCGTATCCAGTAGCTTCTTTAAATACCGCCCACGGTCCTCGGCCGGCAAAGAGAGTGTGTATGTTTGTGCCATTTTTGAAGAAACTTAGCAGATCTAGAGCGAGTTCTGTTCTCGGGGGAATCCGTTTGTTTTCCCCCAAAAAGGGGCGTTACCCTTCGATGACGCAAAAGTAGCGTTGGTCTATAACAATGTGTGGCTCAATGACACTTTAAAAGTGTCCATGGCTTGTCAGTAAACGGCCACTGTTTTGATTGGCTAACGTCATTGCCTAGGAAACGGTATCAACAGCCACTCGCTACTGAACGTGAGTCAGTGTTTTTAAAACATTATCCATATAAAACTGTCATTTACAGACAAAGCATTATGAAATCGTTTACTTACGGCACTGTGCTCCAAACAAACATAATCTTTCGACACGATCCAGGACGCCATTAAAACCATCCACTTGTTTCCGAGAAGCAAACAAGCTGTTTAAACTAGTCGCGTCACAGCGAACGTTCGTCCATTCGTCCTGTTGAGCGCGCATCTATCTATCAGCTAGCTAAACTATCAGTGTAGACAGCGTCAGTCATCATAATGGGCTCTATATGCTTTTGACGCGTGTAGGCAGATGTCAGCCGTTAAAGGGGTCATATAATGCCATTTTTGTACAAGCTAATATGATTCTTTAGGGTCTAAATTAAAAGTTTGTAATATACTTTAATTAAAAATTCTCATTAGTATTGTAAGAAAACAGTTATTTTACCTGGTCAAAAACAGCTCTGTTTTCAGCACGCCGTTTCAGTGCATATGCCTTTAAATGATAATGTGCTTTGCTCACTCCGCCTCTCTGTTCTGTGCGTACACGTTTGTAACACAATAACCATAACGCGTTGTTCAGTATAAACGTGGGATTATGAATTATATTGAGAACGTCGTGCATAGAAAACATGCCGTAATGTACCCTGAGTGTAAACCTTAGACGCATTCATCGTGAAGCGTGCAGCTAGCAATTTGCAAAGATATAAATATTAATATAAAGTTTAATAAAACGTTACACTCACATCAGTTCTTCTAGAGGTTCAGCAGGAACACGAATATCTGGTACCGATCCTTTTTTCATGAGCAGCTTCTTAGCAAAACCAGCTTTATACTGATCCTCGTTTATAAAGCAGTCTGCTGAGAAATGATTCGCGCAAACATGAAAGCATTGACGTTGCTCGTGGGGAATATTCCCTTCGAAAACAAACTCAGCCACTGCGTAGTGGCTTCAGCGGTTCGGATTTAGGAACATTAAAATGACTGCTGTGTTCGTTATTACACCCAAGAACAGAACACCACAATCGCTTAGACGCCATTCTGCTCATAGACAGTGCTCCAGCATATCAACAATGACCGCGCCGGTCAGCGCAGACTATGATTGACAGCTCTCTCATGAGCGAGGGCGGGTCTGTGTTGAAACGATGCTGTCAATCAACAATCGTGGGAGGGGCTTCCGAGCGTGTGACGTCACAGGCTCGAACGGAATGCAGACGCATTAAATGCATTTAGAATTTTTATCATTTTATGATGGTTGTGTACAGGCACTGCCAACACACATTTCAGTACAATCAACTTGAAAAAGTGCATGTACCATTATTTGACCCCTTTTAACGACTAAGCGATAGTGGCGGGGCCTATGGTGCGATGATGTAAAACTATTGGTCGATGTCTTGCTCAGGAGGCGGTCATATGTAAATGTATTTGCCCATGTGACGTCACGTGTTATCAAAACAAGTTGTTTTTGGAGCTTGCTAACATAAATTCTTTGTTTCTATTGAGTCGGAAATTTGAAGGTATGAAACTTGCAGGATGTTTTAATGATACAAAGACCTCTTATATGCATACCTGTCAACATTTGGATTCCTAAATACGGGAGATATGAACCGGGGGGGATGGCAGAGGCAGGCTAAATAAACATTTAATTGCGCAGATATTAACATAAATAAATACATAATCTCTGTATTACATACATAATAGCCTACATTACATAGTCTCCAATGCCATCTCTCTCATGTTCGTCCATCCTCGGGATGCTGCTGTTCTTCTTCGCGCAATGTTTTCCCCCCAAACTACTACAGCGGAAATCTGCAGCCGATCCTAAAGATTTTATTGCTCATGTGAATCACAGTACTGATTGCCTACACCAGACACTGATCCCTAAACCTACCCGTAACCTTAACCAATGAAATTAGCTGCAGGGCGAGATTTCTGCTTAACTGGTTTGCGCCCAGTGGGAATTTAAAAAAAAAATTATAGAAAGATTAAAAATACGGGAAAATATTTAAACGGGATGATAGCGGGATAGCAAGGTAAAATACGGGAGAATCCTGGGAAAACCGGGAGGGTTGACAGGTATGCTTATATGTGACCCTGGTTCACAAAACCAATCACAAGTCGCACGGGTGTATTTGTGGCAAAAGCCAACAATACATTGTATGGGGCAAAATTATCGATTTTCTTTTATGCCAAAAATCATTAGGCTATTAAGTATTTTGTCAATTTCCTACAGTAAATATATTAAAACATGTATTTTTGTGAGTGAATGCAGCACAATCGCGAACATAAATGCACAACTTTAAAGGCGATTTTCTCAATGTTTCGATTTTTTTGCCCCCCTCAGATTCCAGATTTTCAAATAGTTCAATGGAATACATCAATGGAAAGCTTATCTATTCAACTTTTAGATGATGTATGAATCCCATGTGACTGGTGGTTTTGTGGTCCAGGGTCACATATGTCAAAAGATCAAGGCAAATTTGATTTCTCATGTCATGACCCCTTTAAGTCACTAGTATGCAGGCATACATTTTATTTTTATCTTTTTTTTTTCACTCTTATTGAATGGATAAAATGAAGCTTCGTTGTTCTGCTAAACTCCTGTGTCCAGCAGATGAGAGAAAGCCGTGCTGGTTGAGAACAGCATGAGGGCGAGTAAAACATAAACAGTGACCGACCTTTTCGGCAGTATTTCCGCCCAGCGCCTCTTTAGCAAACGCAAGCAAGTGGACGTAAGGTTCAGGCAGCAGATCCCGGAAGATCACGTCATACTTCAGGTTCTTCCGGAAAACTGGCGTGGCAAAGAGGAGTGGCGAGCGCAGTTTGAGCGAGCGCTCGATGTCTTCCTGCACTCTCTTGGGCGCCGTGGCTGTGAGCGCTACGCAGGGAACGTCCCGCAGACGCGAGCGCAGGTCGCCCAGCTTCAGGTAGTCCGGGCGGAAGTCGTGCCCCCACTGGGAGACGCAGTGAGCTTCGTCCACCGCCAGATACGCCAGGAGGCCGCGCGAGCACAGCGAGCTCAAGCAGGGCTGGAAGGACGGAGACGCCACCATCTCGGGAGTGATGTAGAGCAGCTTGAGCCGAGGACTCTCGCTCTCCAGATCCGCCAGGATCTGCCGGCGCTCAGCCGAGGGAAGCTTGGAGTTGATGGATCGCGCGGGAACATTGAGAGCTTTCAGGTGCTCCACTTGATCCTGGAGAAGCACAGACATGATGAATCAACACACGCTTACAAAGATCATTTCTCACTCATATAAACTAGTGATTGACTGAACTTAAAGGTACAATATGCAGGATTTTTCGCCACCAGGGGTCGCTACCTCTTACAATAACAAAGGCGTATATTGATGGCGTATATTCCACATTAAGGTGAATTATGGATCTTGTCGTCAAGCTGATGGATCTTTTATGGATGAGTGAATACATTGATGTTTTTAACATGACTGTGGTGTGAAGCAGGGCGCGATTGCTAATGAGAGACGTATACCAGCGCCACACGCGACGCCAGTCCCGCGGATATAAAGGAACAGGACATTTCATTCTACCGAACTACACGCAAGTGCTGAATTAATACTCACACAGGTCCGTTTATTAGAGGAATTAAACTTGAGGTAACGCAGATCTGTTTCCCTTGCTCTAACAGTTACACTATCACACTAAACGGCATTTGAGTGTGTTGAATGTTGTTAGTTAGGTTGTTTGTTGACTGTATGAGACTAGCAGTAGCCTAAGCTAGATCAACATTAGAATAACATACAGATCATATTCTAGCATTTCATCATGTTGAACTACATAACATTGATTAGTTTTATGAACATTTGCTCACCTGTCTAATAAAGTAACATGCAACACTCTGCGAATCTCTGTCAAGTCAAAGTTAGTCGCGGACGTGGAGCTCTCGGCATCTCGAAAGATGTTGATCTTCGTTCTAGTCCTCTTTTTGTCTCAAAGTCTGCTTGCCATGGTCCATAATGTTTGAACGAAACAACAACAGCGTGAGCGTCCTTCTAGGCATAACGGGCATAACCCAGTTGTCAGTCGCGATGGTTACTATTGCAGTGCGAGGTCAAACCTGGCGGAAACCGAGGGTAACGCGGACATGACGCCATTGACTGGCGACTCCTCACCCCTGCTCACACGCCCCCTTTCCTTGGTTAAAATCGCAATTTTCTCACGATTTACAAATAGTTGGAAACATTTGGGATATTGTAAGTCATCAACTAAACAAAATATATAACATTGGCCTAGTGGTTTTTGGATATTTTACTGCAAAAATCCTGCATATTGTACCTTTAAGGCCAGACACTACAGGCAAAAACTGTGTTTTCATGCATCTGTCAATTTTGAGATTTAGGGCTTTTCATAAAGTTTTTTTTTTTTTTTTACTAGTGGACAGAAAACATCCAAAATACACTTTTACCTGCATCTTTTAGAGCACTTTATCTGTTTGCGTCTGTAGATCTCAATTACAGTGTATATCTTAAAAGGCCGAATTTGTCCTCCTACATTGAGCCTGAAATCTCCACTTCAGTAACACTTACATATACCCAGTTTTATTCTGTATATATCCCAAACATTTTGAAAGGCAGTGTATATATATATATATATATATATATATATATTTTAATAATTATAATATATTAATCTTCCAGTGGCCCCTGGTTGAGAACCGGTTTGGTAAACTCATCTGTAAATGTATTTCAGTAAATGAAGTGCATGTCATTGTTCACTTATAATGTCCCCATAATGGACTACTGGACTAGATTACTGTTATGTAATTTTGGAGCTCAATAGTCACTCTTGGAAACACACAAGGGTGTGTAGATGATGACAGAGGCTGCGTCCGAAATCACACACTCTCTTGAGCAGGTGCTTATTTTGAATAAGTTATTACTTCACCGACGACTGCTAAAAAAGTATATTCTATTATAGTACGAGTGTGTGTAGAATGAATATAATCTTGATGTACTACATCCGCCATGTAGTCATTATCATTTGAACTACCAGTGTCAGTTGAGTCGCTTCACCGTCATTCACAAATCCTCTCCCGTGGCCTCATGTATACACACTTTCAGTATCTCATCGGAAGAAGTAGATCATCCGGGGACTTTTCACCTCTTTTAGGAGTACTGTGAATTCGGATGTACTTATTTTGCCTACTATATGTTAGGGAAGTATGCGATTACAGATGCAGCCAGAATGTACTTTTTTTGATAATTATTCCTTTATATCACGGTGTATCAGCTGATGCCAATTATCTCAAAACAGTCCAATATTGTCTGGCCAATAACACTAATGCAAACCATAGTTTGCGTATGAACCGTATGAAGGCTATTGTGTGCCTGCAGCTTATCCATGCTGACAGACATGGCTTATATGTGTGGATGGGATGAGTTTTGTCAACAGTATTCATTCATTCACCTGTATGAGCGCGATGAGAGGAGAAATGACCAGAGTGATGCCGCTGGACAGAAGAGCAGGGAGCTGATAGACCAGAGACTTGCCTGCTCCAGTGGGCATACATACAAACACATCTTTGTCACCTGCGACACACACACACACACACACACACACACACACACACACACACACACACACACACCAATCAGGACAACAACAACAACACTACCATTCAGCGAGCTCCTGCCATTTATCCCATAATAACCCAGTGTAAATGTGTCATTGTCACCCTTCAGCACTGCTTTCACGGCATCTTCCTGCTGCTGAGAGCGAAACCTGTCGAATCCGAAGTGCTTCTTTAGCGCCCGGTGAATGGCACTCATAATAACTACATCAACAAGCTCAACATTCACTCAACTTTGCTTCATTGAGCTCTGTGTCGCGCACAGATGACGTCACGACGTGACGCAATATACTGCGTTCGTTTAAGTTTCGTCTTGTCCTTTTTTTTTTCTTCTCGCATAGCCATAAATCGCATTTTAAGTTTTTTTTTCAACGAGTATTTTGAAATGCTTTTTTTCCGTATCTGAAAAAAATAAAAATAAATTGTTTTCTGATGATGCCCCCTAACAATATTTAGAAATTAATTAAAGGAATTGTTCACTTAAAAATGAAAATTGTGTCATCGTTTACTCAAACTCAAGTTGTTTCAAACCTGTATGCATTTATTTATTCTGCTGAACACAAAGGAAGATATTTTGAATGTCGGTAACCAAACCGTTGATGCACATGGTATTTATTTTTTTCTACTATGGAAGTCAATGGGAAATCAACTGTCTTAAAATATCTTCTTCTTCTTTTTCAGAATTTAAATCTTTAGGTGAACTATTCCTTTAAAGTTACAGCTATTTTAAGAAGCCATGGACAGAATGAAAAAAAAGCACTTGAGTTGTTTGATTAGATTGTAAAATAAGCTATAATTAAAAGTAGCCTAATGGAGTGTAATGGATTAGAAGTAATGGCTTCTTTCTTTCTTTCTTGATATTTATATTTAACTCTCCTATTGTATTCGCGTTCGTTGAGTTGGAAAAGGTAGATCTTTAAAAAAAAAAAATCTATTTAGTACAAAGATGAAACTTCATGCAAGTTTGGTAAGATTGTCAAATAGCTACACCTACAGTTCTACAGATATTATTATTTTTTCAGTTTTATTTATTTATTTACAAAAAAAGAAGAGAGATATAACCATTTTAACTAAACTGTTGCGTTCGGGTCTAACAGTTATATTTTTTATTTGAGTAGATCGGTCTCAAATTACTTCTGTAAAATACATTTAGCCAATTTCCTACACGCACACATTTTTCCTCGCCACTGGGGCTGCATTTTGTTCATAAACATGCTTGTGCAATATATATTTTTCTTGCACCGTTTTTCCTGTAGTTCTTAAACATTTTACATTTCAAAGAATTTCTCGATTTTTTTAATTAATAAAAAGGGGGTAAATAATGTAATCGCATGGTAAAAAACATGGTAACATTCAAAACTTTGAAATGTTTGTGCATTCACTCATTAATGAGAAATTACCGATAAGACACAATGCGGTTTTAGTCGAAAAATATTAAGTTATGACTATTGTATAAGCTTACATTCAACCCCGTCCAAACAGACCCGGGTTCACAAAAGGTGTAGTTTTTAAATGCATATTTACCATATATGTTTTGTATTGTACCTGTATTGCTTGTTATTGTTAAAAAGCAGTTTAATAATGTTCCATATATAAATATTGCATATTGGTTGTGTACCTTTCCCTTTTACTTTAAAATGACAAATTTAAATAAAATGAATACATAATTGATTTTTATATAAAGATGTATTTGTGCATTTTTTCTGGTGTAATACATTCAAATTCTACGTTCTAATTAATTCAATTTAATTGTGCCTTGTTTTTACCAATCCCTGAATCATATCAACTCTAAACACAATTTCAAATAAATTCATCACTATTAGAGCATGACACTCATTTACATAAATGCTCTAATCTTTACATAAAGTACAAATAAGTAATATCTGACAGGTAAATAAGAGTGAACACACAGGGTTGAAGTTATTTCTTTTTTTATTATTCACATAAAGTGCATTTTTCATGATTTGAGATAGTCATATGAATGTGAAAGTGCAGACAGGGCAGGTGAACACTATTATAATAAGGTTCAAAAGTACCACAGAAGCAGCAGCTGAAAGACATCGCACTACCTTGATGAAGTTATTGGTCTTGGATCGCTGTCGGTCATAAGGACTGACCATCTAATATAGCCCAGTGGTTTATCTAAAGCTAATGAGGTCTAGAATACTGGTTCTCAACCGGTTTTGCTTCAGGACTATATCTTTTTTACATCAAACGAAAGTGTGTGTTTATTGTCAAAAAATAGTCCTTAAAGCATCAAACACTCAACATTTATTAATCTTGCTATAAACTGCTCAACAATACACAAAACGATTAACATGTATTGGCTGAGGAACACAATTCTCGTCAAAGCTTGAGGGGTTTCTAATTGTCTTTGAATTTCAATTGTTTCTCACCAGCCACATTGTGGTGGTCACAAACCATTAAAAGTGAACCTGGGTTTAATGTAGTCTGCGTCACATTTTATTTGACGTTGCTTTATTTTGTTCATGGTTTCCGAGAATGAGCGGATGTCTGTCGAGCAAGTGACGAACGTGTTTGCGCCAAAATACCACTAGTGTTGTGTTCCCTTTTTAAAGGGGCTTTATGTAGAAACCAAGCGTGCCGCACAAGCCCTCAAAAGTGAAGCCAAAACGTCTCGATCGCCCCCCGGTGACCGGTCCTAGTATAGGTCATAAGCCCCGCCTCCCCGTGTTATTCAACGGGACGTGAGACCAACTAAATAATTAAATTACACTTCACATATCTTTTTTCTAAAGATAGTTTCTGTCATTTACTGTAGTTTATATCACGTTGATGTAATTTCAAGTGTTTGTTTTCAAAAATAAGTTTGTTTTTAGTTAGTTATTTGATGCTATAAAAATGGTGCTGTGACATCATGATTGACAGCTGTGATTGACAGCTTCTCTGTGCGAAGTAGTCACAGAAGCACCAACGGACTTTTTTTCATAATGTTGACTATGTGGTTAGTAGTTGTAGTTACCTTATTTTAACGAGGTACTGCAATCAGCAGACATCATTGGAGAGGAACGGAGCAGACAAGGCCACTTAAGAAAAGTGCAGGGCGTGTGCTTGCGATTGATTCTGCGAGAGTGGGGGCGGGGCCTTGATTTCGCGGCTTTACTTCCTGCTCACGACTGCGCATGACTGGTCCCGAAAACGCTACAGCGCAAACTCAAGTTCCAATATGTCAGCGCCATATCGGGACACTGGCGGCTTCAGTTCTCTCCAATGGAAAAGAGCGAAGGGGCGTCGTCCATATTTTTTTACAGTCTATGGTAGAAACCCTTGTTTTTAGCGATACCGGTGGCCGTTAAGTGAACTGCAGTTGCTTGTGCTCGCACTCGTGAACACGTAACGTACAGGAGACTGAATGTGATTCAAGGCCTTGATCATAGCAGCGTTTTTTTTTTTTCTTTCTTCGCTTAGAAGTACAAGAAGTTGTAAATAGCTTTGCAGTGATATTCTGTTAGCGAACATCCCGACGCCATCCACGCTACTGAGAGCGACAGTTAGACGAATATGTAAATATGTGCTGCTCGCTTTCCTCTTAATAACAAAATAAAACACAACGAAAAATGACAGCAGTGAGAAAACAGCAGGTAAGAAAGCATATGATCATAGTGATGTGGATGTTTGCTTCAGCTCTGCGATTCACTGGCATCATGTCGACAGATGAGGTCATTAAAATCACACTGTTATGATAGTTTGATTATTAGGCTACGTGAGACTATAGTTTGAATTAGAATAATTACAGTACAGAATGACTCTTTCGGCATTATCCTGAACCTAAGCATCATGTGCTTTCGGGAGCGCGCATAAACGTCACATCTTTTGGATTTTAACGGGAAAAACGACCCGAGTCCTTCGCATGAATTCAGTCTATACAGGCTAGGAAGTCGGGGAAGATTTTTTTTTTTTTGTTACACGCTGGCTATAAAAAAGCAAACGATACATGAAAATTCGTACATAAAGCCCCTTTAAAAGTTGACAATCCCACTTGCTTTGCCACCCTAACCATCCCTCTTTTTTTCAACGTAAGAGGCTTCCGGTCTCGTCCACTTCCAGTTATTTTAGATGTTCAAAAACAGTCCGTTGTGCTGCTTAATATTGTACTTTCTTAATTACTAAACTCATGGTTTATAGCGCAAATAGTTTTTACCCTATTTTCTAGTTATTAACCAATGGCGACTAATGAATCCGACGTCTTATTCACAGAACACAGCTTTCTTCCGCTAGGAGTGGGAAGCCCAAAGTATACTTCATAAAAATGTATTTGTTGCACTTTTTTGCATGTTTGCCCCTGCTATCTCTCTGAACGAAGCGTAACATTTTTCAGGCTGCGACCGGTTGAGAACCACTGCTCTAGAGATTAAGCACTGGGCTCTGGTTGGAGTCGATGGGACCTCAACCCCACAGGCACATCGCGGGACACAGGCATTGGCTCCTGTTCCCCGGAGATTTGACCACCAGGTCCTTCCCGATCTCCACCGTTCCGAAGAGCGGGAAGAGCTTCTCGTCGAATGTCTCGTTGTAGGTGTAGATGTGCGAGCGGTTCTCCACGTCATAGAAGGACAGCTGGCCCAGGCCGAAGTCAAGGTAGACGCCGACCTTTCGAGGAATTAAGGAGGCCGGCAGGCCGGTGAAGGGCACGGTGAGGGCCTTCAGCTCCGTGCCGCGCTCCAGCCGAAGGCTCAGGTATCCCGTGTCGGTGTTCAGGGACTTGAAGCCCTTACGTAAAGCTGACTCTTTCGCCACGCCGATACGCCAGTCCATTTCTCCAACATCCACCTCCCAGTACTGGCGGCCAGAGGCGAAGCCTTCGGACCCGACCGCGCACCACCAACCGTCGAAGCGCTGGTGATAGTTGGGCACGTCTTTGCGCTTGAAACCACAGCGCATGCGCCTCTCGTCCTCGGAGATCAGCAGGTCGGGATTGGCCGTGTCCAGGTCAAGGGTCACCTCCACTATGAAGGAATGAATGGAGAATCAAATTATAAACTATGAATCGTTCAAATTGGCTAAAGAGCAGCAAATGTAGGCCGCATGTAAGCCTTGATTTCGATACAAAGCGTATATATGGTTTAAAGGATACCATTTTTAAGCCCGGGACACACCAAGCCAATGTCAAATAACTAGAGGTGACGAAAGCTGATACGTTAGTTGCGTCTCGGCCGAAGAACACACTAAAAGGACTAAAGGTGACTGTCAACTAGCACTGCGTTCTGCACCTGCATCATGTAAGGAAAGAACTGTCTACATCAATGGTCTATTTTCGTCATTCAAAAAGGAAAACCAAAAATAGTCCTGCTGATTTACAAACTGTAAATAAAGCAGCGCTTGCTTACCATTTTGAATATCAATCACGCTGATCACTTCCTTTTTTTCCAGGCGGCTCATGTTATTATGAAAATATTCGCGCCTTACCGTCTTGACTTCTTTGCTTTGCTTTCATCCCTTTTGCTTTTGTTCTCGTGCACTGACTCGTTACTAAACTGAACAGCCAATCAGAGTACAGCTCTCGTTGAATCAGCTTGGTGTGTGTGAGGGCCTTTATACAAAATTCTAATTCTAGAATACTTTTCAGACTCTATTTATAATTCAGACTAAATTCTATCAGTATACCAGTATGTATATTTGTATGTGATGCTATACTTGTAATCCCATAATGCTTTGCGACAAGCTGGCAGATTACTTTTTGGTATTAAATCGTATTTTAGTATCTTTCGGTATAATTACAAGTAAATAGCTCATGAAATCTGAATTTTACTCAGTATTTGTCTGTGATGTGTATTTTTACTTATTAGAATTTCACTGTTACTTAGCAACATGCTAATGGCAAATTTTATTAACACATCTATTCAAAAATCAGCACTTTTGTCCAGCAATTATGTATTTTATTGATCAAAAGTGACACTTAAGACATTTTGCCCTGGTTTCACAGACAATGTGAAATGTAAAATGTGATTTAATATTAGTAAGGATAGTATGATCTCTGTATAATATCAGTCTTTAAATATTACTGAAATTTTTATCAAATAAATGCAGCTTTGGTCAACATGGGATATTTATTTTTTCTAAAACATAAAAAAATCTTAACGACCCCAAACTTTTGAACGTTAGTGTATCTATTGAAGGCGCAATCTTGTCAAATGTGAGTTGAATCTCATGTGAGAAACACTATTTGTATGATGCTGCCTAATAATGAGGCTCTGTTACAGTAAGGATGATGCTTTAAAGCTGTCTTTGTAGTCAGCAATGCTGCTCATCAGAGCACATGTATTACCTCCTGCATCACAGATCCAGTCCCATACTAAATACAACAAAGACAACAATTAGCTCAAGTTCACACTGAATATTAATAATCAATCAATCAATATATTCAGAAGCACTAACATGTGACTCACCAATGTGAGGAATATATGGGGTGGCACCTAGTGAGTGAAAAACAACAACAAAAAAGAGAATTGAACGAAAAATATTAAAAATTAAGGATTTTTTAATACCATGCATAACATATACCCACCACCTGACAGACACATGAATATATTTTCATCTAAATCGATACACTGCAAGTGTTATATGGATGCTAAACTCTTGAATGCAATGAAAATATTGTGTTTATGTGCATCACATGTGAGGGGAGCAGCACACGTTTTACCCAATCAGAAACGCTCTCGGCCTTTAACCTTCATCCTTCCCTCGCACTTTGTAACAAATCCTTCCTTTTTAACGGATTCAGGTTTGTAGACAATGGCGTTTATAGCACCTTTGACATCTTTTTTTTTTTTTGATTCAAGACACTGAAGAGATGATCTGACCTATTTTCTGGCTCCTCTGTTTCCACATGAGCCACTTTTGGGGAATGTTTTCCTGAACACACAGATAAATCAGAAAGGTTTTGTGTTACTGTAAAGCCGTTTGTTGGCTGAATCCTCCCCTTAAGTTCCTGTGATGTGACTTCCTTCATACCTTGTCTAGTTCTTTGTTGATGAGTGTCCAGAACACCAGCTCAACGGCCGACTGCAGGGTGGACATCCGTCCTCTTTTCCAGTGCGTCTCGAAGTCATCCAAAACTGCCACCACCTGCTCTCCAGGCCAGACACTTTGCTGCACACAAGATGATGAAAAGATGCCACTTAATGCAACTGACATGCAACTATTCACCACCAAAAAACAATATTCAAAAATAATAGCATACAGATCTGAGGATGTCATTTAAAACCTGTACGCTGATACTTTTCTCCACTGAACACAAAGGAAGCTCGGCTCTACGGGTTTTGACATTTTTTCATTTTCTTCCTTTAACCCTGTAAAGCTTGACATAGAGGCAATATGTCCATTTTTGTGAAATGGAACAGTTTATTGAACCTTTAAAAAACATGAAAGTTTCCATATGCGTCATATCATATTTGATCATATTTGATCCATCAGGCTTTTATGGAACATATACAGTGTAAACCTTAACTTAAAAACCCTAATTAATAGGTTTGAGTAGAGCCAACTCAAATTAAACAAGTTAGTTCAATCAAATTAACTTTTTTGAGTATTCAGACATTTCTTTTTCTTTTGAGTTCACAAAACTGACACATTTTAAGTAATCTCAATTGTTTCATTGTTTTGTGTTTTGAACAAACTTTTTAATTTAGACAAATTTAAATTTAACTGAAACTGAGCTGGGATTTCTATTTCCCAGCATGCTTTGCCATGACACTCAAAAGGGAAAGTAAAAGCTAAAATTAAGTGTTATATAATGTTTTGTTTTTGTGCAATATTAATGTTAAGTGGGAGATTTAGTAGTGTTTAATATTTTGTTATGCTAGTTTAGAAGAGTTTCTGTTGAAGTTTCTTGTTCAGCATGAGCTTAGTTTGCGAACAGATGTTAAATGTTTTATTGCACTATTGTACTCATTTATTTTATTGTACTCATTCAGCACTGCTATCAAAGCATGATGTTATCAATTAGCAAGGTAGCATTTATTGTTACTAAGTTTACACTACTAAAAATATTTAAGTTGAGATTACATAACAATTTTAAGTATGTGTTGTGTATGTAATGTGTATGAATTAGCTGAAGTTCTGTTTTATACATTTTTTAATTTACTGATTTCCTCGATTTTTTTTAGTTTTGATAACTTATTCAGGTTTACAGTATGATATAGTGACAATATGGAGCCCATATTTAAAAGAGGCCCAAACGTCTCAGGTTACGACTATAACCCTCAGGTTACGATTGTAACCCTAGTTCCCTGAGAAGGGAACAAGACGTTGTGTCGAGGACGCCTTGGGAACGCCTCTGCGTGATTACGTCTGAAGCACGTATGTCAACTAGTCCAATGGAAAGAATGAGTGTCACGGGCGGGTGACGTAATGACCAGGAAAGGATAAAAGCACATCCGGTGCAACCGGCATTAGCATCTAAGAGCCGAAGCAAAGTCGATCACAGGGATGCAGGAAGTATGGCAGGGAGATGCAGCGTCTCGTTCCCTTCTCAGGGAACTAGGGTTACAGTCGTAACCTGAGACGTTCCCTTTCGAGGGAACTCGCGCTGCGTCGACGACGCCTTGGGAACGAGAATACCCAATACGCCATACTTGCAATTGCCTGTATGTGATACTGTCGCCAATCTAAGTAAAAAGCACCTGAGAACCTGGGGCAGCATCCAGGTCCAGGCTATAAAACCTCACGAATGTGAGCGGCGAGGAAACCTAGTAACCTCCTCAAGGGAAACCCTAGATAATAAGGCTTTAGAGGCCGCCATACCCCTAGTAGAATGAGCTCTGACCACCAAAGGACACGGCTGGCCAGAGGACTCATAAGCAAGAGAGATAGCCTCAACTATCCACTTACTGATTGTTTGCTTAGAGGTTGGAAGACCTTTCTTAGGTGATCCAAAGCAGACAAATAACTGATCAGATATTCTCCACGGGGCAGAAGTGTCGACATAATATATAGACATAAGTGCTGCTCGCCTGCAGCACAATAGGCCTCGGAAAATTGGTTGGCACCTTAGGGACATATCCCTGTCTAGGGTATAAGAATGCTTTGACCATTCCGGGTGCAAATTCAAGGCAGGTGGGAGAAACCGAAAGGGCCTGAAGGTCTCCGACTCTTTTGAAAAACGAAATAGCTAGAAGAAAGATGGTCTTGAATGTCAGAAATTTCTCTGCAACCGACTCTAGAGGCTCAAAGGGAGCCCCTGAAAGGCCTTCCAAAACTATTGCCAGGTCCCAAGCCGGCACCCTAGTGTGAGTGTGCAGGCCTCAGCCTCACGGTGCCACGAAGGAAACGTATGATCAGGGGGTCTCGACCCAAAGATGTAACACCCACCGGGGCATGGAAAGCCGCATGGGCTGCCACGTAGACCTTTAAGGTAGATGGACATAAACCTGATGCAAAGCGATCTTGGAGAAACTCAAGTACTGTACTAACTGAACAGTAAACTGGATCCCACTGATGCTGGTGACACCAAGACGTGAAAACTCTCCACTTTAGTGCATATCATTTCCTCGTAGCTGGAGCTCTGGAGCTAAGAATGGTCTCAACAACCTCAGTTGAGAGACCATTCTCTATAAGTTGGGCCCCCTCAGAGGCCAAACCCATAGTCTCCAAACTGAGCAAAATAAATATGCAATTTGGTGCAGATGCTGATATTAGTTTAGATAGTTTGTATTATGTATAATGTAAATATTTCTAAAAAAAAAACATTTGTATGGATAATCCTAAATTGCTTCAGTCCAGAAGGTGTTCATCTTGAAATATTACCAACAATATAAAAGTTATTCTGACGTTTACTTTATAAAAATCAGTAAAGATTTCACAGAGGAAAAACACGTGAACCACGAGCTGGAGGTTGGCATTTTTACAATTACACTAAAAAGCCTTTTACATGCTAAAAAAGTATAAACTATCAATCAGATGACAGAAGGCATGTGGTAGATCGTGTGTTTTTCAGCAAAGTTTTGATCATGTCGATCATTTACTTTAGAGGCCTTAGAAACTTGATCATCAAATACCATACAGTAAGCGTTCTAGGGCAGAAAGCCAAGGAGAAGGTATTTTTCAGGCAGATCCAGTTTGAAGTGTGAGTACCTCAGGTTGGGCCCTCAGGTCTTTGGTCCAGGTGAGGATAAGTCTCTTGGCGTTCTCTATGTCCTGATCCTTCCAGTCGCTGCTCTCTGGCCAGCCGTCCGTCTGCATTGGTCTTTTCTGTTATAACAATATTTGGTGAGAAAACCTAGTGATTTGCAGCATTTGGTTTCAGTGGGTGCAGAAAGATTTCAGTAAAGGTATAAATGTGTAATTGTGTATCTCACCTTGCTCTCTAGCAGAGATGCCCACTCCAGAAGGAAGGCCCTGCAGGCGAGAGTCGGCCAAACATCCTCACTATTTGAGACGTGCTCCAAAACCTCCGACCTCTGTGACCAGCAGGAGAGAAGACACACACACAACACACACACACACACGTGTATAGTGTGTATATATACTGTATATATATATATTTTTTTTTTCTTTTTTTTCTTTTTTTTTGTGAATATATCATTGAATTTGTTTTCCTGTCATTTAAATTCCACTTCAAAATGGAAGCCAATTAAAAGGATCATGACATGGATTTTAATTTTTTATTTTAATATGTTCCCTGAGGTTCACTTAAATATTAATAAAGTATATTGCACAAAAAAAAATTACATATGTGGAAAAACAATTATTTTCAACCCTCCTTCTGCCCCTGTCTGAAATGATGGGTTTTTAAAGGGATACTCCACTTTTTTTGGAAATAGGCTCAATTTACAACTCCCCCAGAGTTAAACTGTTGAGTTTTACCGTTTTTGAATCCATTCAGCCGATCTCCGGTTCTGGCGGTACCACTTTTAGCATAGCTTAGCATACATCATTGAAGTGGACAAGACCATTAGCATTTCTCATTAAAAAATGACCAAAGTGTTTCGATATTTTTCCTATTTAAAACTTGACTCTTCTGTAGTTACATCGTGCACTAAGACCGACGGAAAATGTAAAGTTGCGATTTTCTAGGCGGATATGGCTAGGAACTATACTCTCATTCCTGCGTAATAATCAAGAAACTTTACTGCTGTACCATGAGTGCAGCAGGCGTAATGATATGACGCAGCGCCTGAAAATAGTTCCGTTGTGTTGACGGAAGGTGGCCTATTTTCAGGCGCTGCGTCATATCATTACGCCTGCTGCACTCATGGTACGGCAGTAAAGTTTCTTGATGAGCCTATTTCCAAAAAAAGTGGAGTATCCCTTTAAGGCTTGTCAGTAAACGGCCACTGTTATGATTGGCTGACGTTATTGCATAGGAAACAGTATCAACAGCCACTCGCTATTGAACCTGGGTAAGTGTTTTAAGCTGTTTAAACAGGACGTTCTTTCACTCTTCCATTTGTCCTCCTGTTGTCTGCAGACTCAGGCATGTGGAGAATGTCGTAAGCTGAAAGCAAATCTGTAAACTGTATCAGTGTAGACAGCGTCAGTGATTATAATATCATCTAAGATGGTGGCGCGCACGTACATTGCTCTGCTCGAAACATTTTTAATTTTTTTTATTTTGTTTGTTTTGTATGCCTGTTTGTCGATTAGCAACTCGATATACAATCACAATGTTTTGAACTGGACTTTATCCGGAACTATTATAGGGAACAAATTCCGAAGGAGATCGCTTGTCCTGCGGCGTAGGGAAAGGAGGCAGAAGCGGGGGCTGCCGGGAGGGATTATAAACAAGGCTAAGGAAAGCACCCCTTCGATCTGACCAAACGTCAGATCGAACAGCAACACAACGGAAAGACTGGAGCTGGTAAACGCGGAGCAAAAACTGGTGAAAGACTGCTTGATCATGATAATAGCCGCACAAAGCACCGGGCCGACAGGAATTCTGAACTTTCAGAATTGTGCATCTGTAACAACTCAATACCTCCAAGACAAAGGAGCTTATTATTCATTTCCAGAAACAGGAGGAGGAACCTGCCCCCTTCTATATCATGGAAGAAAGAGTGGAGAGGGTGACCATCTTTACATTTCTCGCCACATATATTTCCCAGGAACTCGCATGGACTGTTAACACACTTTCTCTGGTGAAGAAGGCACAGCAGCGGCTGTACTTTCTAAGGTCACTGAGGAAAATCTGTCACAGCAGCGGCTTGTGTGCTTCTACCATTGCTCTGTCGAATGCGGACTTACCAGGTGTGGTCTGCTGGATGCACTGTGGCAGAGAGAAAAGCTCTGCAGAGAGTCATCAACTCGGCACAGAGAATCATCGGCTTAAGCTGCCTTCGCTCGAGGAAATTTACAGAACCAGATGCCTACGGCGTGCCAGAAATATAAAGGATTCCTCTCATCCATGCAATCATCTCTTCACTCTTCTGCCATCTGGAGAGCGTTACCGGTCTCTTAGGACACGCACCTCCAGACTCCTGAACAGTTTTACCCACATGCCATCAAGGAACTTAATTCTACTTAAAAAGTTTTAATTAATATATTTTTCTTATAGACTATATTTTACTATTTATACTTTATGTTCTGCGTCTGTATACATGTTTTTATGTGAATGTACCACTGAGGAGAAGCACAAAATTTAATTGCACAGTTGTGCAATGACAATAAATCTATTCTATTCTATAATGGGCTCTATTCACTTGCGGGGATCGCCTATGGTGTGATGAACATTGATGTCTTGCTCTGGAGGCGGTCATATGCAAATGTATTTGCCTGTGTGACATCACAGATCCTGTAATATCAAAACGAGCTGTTTTTGGAGCTTGATCAAAAAAATTCTTTGTTTTACATGTCAAAAGATCAAGGTAAATTTGATTTCTCATGTCATGACCCCTTTAAATTCTGATTTTTCCCAACCTTTTCTGGATGTGATTATTCGGCCATCAGCTCTGATTTATACTGTATTGGTCATGTGTCTGCGGCTGTACCTGACAGACGCGTCCCAGATCCTTGGCGAGGTCCACAATGAACTGCTGGCTCTCATCCAGCGGTTCTCTCTTTTCATTCTTCGCCTTCTTACGAAAATCCTGTACACACAAAAAAAAAAACATTATTAAAGCTATTTCATTTCCAGTCTCAGTGACGGACTGTCCACAGGCCCTGTCAGATTAATCAATCTGTGCATTTTCCTTATGATGGACAGAAATCCCCTGAACGACACATTAAAACAAAGCAAACTGTGATTGGCCTTTTCATGTATGGTGTATTCCTGTCGTGTGTGCGGTTCTTGACTACAGTGAGCTGTAATGTGGACCAGACTTTATGCTGAAAGTCAAAAGTTTGACTACATGAGACTATGGCTGTATCCGAAATCACATACTCTCTGATTAAGTATTTAATTTCAATAAGTACTTGTTTAGCGAACGCTAAAAGATTACATACTA
Organism: Rhinichthys klamathensis goyatoka; assembly: GCF_029890125.1. NCBI lineage: Eukaryota > Metazoa > Chordata > Actinopteri > Cypriniformes > Leuciscidae > Rhinichthys > Rhinichthys klamathensis. Next base: position 1,579,948 of record NW_026606557.1, read on the forward strand.
TATAGTCATCATACACCTTGTTAACGTTATCATGTGACCTACGACGTAATAACAAGTGCAAGAACTTAAAAGGTATGAGCGACAATTTATTTTGGATTGAATTTATTAATGTTCTCCCGTGTTTCTCCCTGTTCTTTTAAGGATGCAGCGTTTGGCTTCTTTAATATACAAAAAGCTAAAATAAATGAATACTTTTTTGTTAATCTGTTTTGTGAAATTTCATATTCACCACAGCAAATTCACTCATCAAAATCCTTCATTTATTATTTTTAAAAGAGAGGTTCAACAGTAGGGCTACATCCAAAATATTTCATCCTAAGAACTTATTTCACCTTTTTTGTATATTTTGTTAAAGTTTTCATGCTTTGTATGTAATTTTGACATTTTCTGTACTTTTTGATACCTCGAAAAAAAAAAACAAGGTTTAAGCGACAGGTGCACTAACATCAGTAACTCGACAGCCCTACCTAGTATGGTTTCCCTCAGCGTTTGTAATGTCTGCACAAAGGAGATGGGCCGCTACTCGAAGATCTCGCCTTTGGAGAACACTGTTGATTTTATACTCGAAAAATTAAGTATCACAACTTAAATATTAAGATTACCCCAAAATGAATTGAATTGCTAGCCGACCCCAACACTTACACACAATAATAATAATAAATGCAGACCAACACTTAATTATATTTTAAAAAAAAAGAAAATATATTACAGTAAAACAAGCTAAATGTAATTTAATTTGTTCTGTCATATGACATAGATATGCATGAATACACACTAGACAAATGCAGCCGATGTGAATACATCTCAATTTTCAGTCAAGCAATGACTTAATCCATACATTAATGAAATAATTATATTTTACTTACTGACAACAATAGTAAACATGAATTAATGAGTGAAAGAATGAATGAAAGTAACCATCACAATAAATAAATACATATACAAGTCAACAACACATGAAACAAAGCTTTATTCAAACTTATTGTTCTAACAATCACGTATTTACATGCGGTGAACCCCACACTGCCATCTCAACACAGCTGTGCCAATTAACTCAGTCATTATTTACTCGCCTTCACGTTGTTTGATCACTGTGGGGTTTTTTGGGGGGGTTTTTTCCTGAACAAAAAAGGTGATATGTCAGGGTCTCATCCATGGCACTTTAGCATTTCCAGGATGCTGTGGCTCTTAAACCTCAGTGCTCACACCAGTCTGCCGACATTTCAGATCCTACAAAAACGCACAAACATAATACAAAAGCAGTCAATAGAAAATAATAAAAAAGCAGCATTTTTGTATCAGCTATTCCCATTTTTTCCCCCCACAAATGCCACCGTCACCTTTCCTTGCAGGCCCTGCTCCACCACAAAAGATCTGCAGCAGATGCACAGAAATCAAGAATTAGAAAAGTGCTGCTCAAACAGAGTTTTGTTTGAAATTACAATAATTAAAGCAAAGTTCAACTTAAGATTTAAATATATGTTTTGTTCATTTCTGTAGTATACTCACTCAAAGCCTCAATGAGCCACTCTCCATCGGATAAACACATGTGTTCATCTGTCCCTGTAACATACAGACAAGACCTCTGTGATTTACATTTACATGATGAGGTTGTTGCTGATGTGTTGACTCACTTTTTATCCAACACTATATAGAAAACTTCTATATATTCTAAAAATTATGATCACAACTTGTAATAATTGCTTTAAGGAGCTCATTGATTGACCTAAAATTAATACATGTTAGCTAACTGCATGTTCCCTTTCGAAAATGGTTCACTCGTATTGCGTTGCTAGATGCTATGGGAAATCTCCTTTTTACGAGAATAATGAAGCCTTTATTTTAAAACGCAGTGCAAGTGCACAACCAGCATAGTGCAGAGCTATAAGTGTCACGATGAAAGCATGTCATTGGCAGCCTCTGAAGGCGAGGATTGGTCGGGCTCAGTGTTCACAGGACGAACAGGTTGATTGATTGTAACAGTAATTTACTATATTAAGTTAATCCCATTAACTGATCCAAATATTCATAATCTTCTCACCAGCTGGTGCTCAGCTCGGAACCTAGACCCCTACTCATGTGAAATACCACTGGTTCTTTCTATTCTACAAGAGCGACTGGACGCGGAATCGTACCCCCTCCATGCTGAAGGTATACGTGGTGGCCATAGCAGTCTTCCATGCTCCTGTGGCCGGCCAATCCTTAGGAAGGAACGACCTGGTCGTATGCTTCCTCAAGGGGGCTAGAAGGCTGAACCCGCCTCGTCCTCCCTCTATACCCTCATGGGACCTATCCACGGCCCTCAGGGCCCTTAGGGGACCCCCTTTCGAGCCGCTTCAGTCAGCTGACTTAAAGCCACTTTTGCTCAAAGCCGCACTCCTGCTAGCCCTAGCATCGGTCAAGCAAGTGGGCGATTTACAAGCGCCCTCTTCATGGGCATAGTCCAGTGGTGTACCAATTTGAGACATTTGCGCGGTGGCCGGCTGGTCTTCCCGTCCACATTTGTGAGGTACGAGTCCTTTCTATCTAAGTGGGTGCTGGCCTCTAAAGAGCCCAAACCACTAGTTATTCCTTTTGTGGGCCCCGACATCTGCATCTGTTGGACTTCTGACTTAAAAGTTCTACTCTAAGCCTCAGGCCTTGCAGCCTCAGGCGGGAGTTCAAAGCGAATACGTCAGCTAAAATAGCACGGCGTGATTGAATTGGGTACACAATACGAGTGAACCGTTTTCGAAAGGGAACGTACTCGGTTACTCACGTAACCTCGGATTCCATAGTATAACGGGAACGAGTATTGCGTAGACAGTCGTGCTATTGAGCTTCACGTCCAGGTATTGTTGCTTTAGTTGAACTAATCTGATGACTATGACGAAATGGGCCGCTTGTATAGTCAGTAGCTCCACTCATTTTGGCGGGCTCAGCTTACTGGTTGCGCGACACGCCCTGCCACGCCACCTCGCCATAGGTTCATGCAGTTCCCGCAGCCCAGCCAATCAGCAGGCTTATAGCTCTGCACTATGCTGGTTGGGCAGATGCACTGCGCTTTAAAATACAGGCTTCAAAATTCAAAAGGAGATTTCCCATAGCGTCTAGTGAAGCAATACTCGTTCCCGTTATTCTCAGGGAATCGAGGTTACGCAAGTAACCGAGTATGATTTCTATTATCTTGAACTGTTCGTTTCTGAAATGGACATAAATCGGACACAGTCACCTCTGATAATAGATCACTCTAAAATTATACTGTAGAAACATATGTAGAACACAAATGTTCCTCAATTTATCAACAGTACTAATGGACAAATAAAATATATAATATGTTTAGTTACTTTATGTAGATTTGTTTATTTACATTACTGACATTTATCTAATGTAAACAGTGTTGACAACAGTGAATTCTACATAATAGCACACACACACACATCACTCAGATGTCTATTTCATGTTTTGATATGCTCATCTGCAATACTTATCCAAGATTTTCCTGTCAGATGTAAAATAGACATTCAGTAAGCATCTTTAAGATTTATGTAAATCCACTTTGGAGACGTACGTGTGCTTACTGGAGCTTCCCTGTTAGTTATACATAATAAAACGTGTTTTTACAGCAATATGCTATACTATCTAGTAGGGTTTAACGATCCCCTCATGGCACGATTCGATACATATCACGATACTGAATTCACAATAAGATTTTATTGCGATATTTCAAGACACATGGTAAATGAATAGGCTTGGACTTGGTTCTGGAAACCCAATGCACAGGACAATAGTGACACCAGTTTAAAAGTATTCATGCTTCTGAAACTGAAAACATTATGTTACACGAATATGCTTGCACTCTTTCACTGACTAGATATATTTAAAATAATGTAAGCCACTTTTACTGGTAACATAAGACATTTAGCATTATCAGGACTTACAAATATTCCCCCATTGCATTATATTCAACATTATATATAGAAGTTTAATGTAAACTTTTTTCTCAAACAGTAATTTTTATTTGGGGTGAACTATCCACAATACATATTGTCACTATCCATGATACATTGTTGCATTTTTGGATTGTGACATATTGTGACACCCCTACTATCTAGTGTCTTTACACATTCAACAATTCAACAGTTTACTCTACAGTAGTTCAACAAATGCGACACAAGGAACCATGTTTACTCACATTTGAAAACACACGCATCGCTGTCCTTCTCCATATTCGATTATGACGTATCCTCTCCCGTGGCGTCCTGGGACAGAAAAGTGTCCATCGGATGCACACTTCAGAATCTGGGAGAAAGCAGCAGGCCATCTGGGGATTTTTCTCCTAATGTTTTATGAATACTGAGGATTCGGACATACTACTCTTTTCACGTACTGTTTTCTCCTATTATAAAGTAGGTAAGTAGGCATATTCGGACGCAATATATGCATGTCTGAATCTCGCAAGAATTAGTACACCATCCAGATATTTCTCTCCTACTGTTTTATGAATACTGAGGATTCGGACATACTAATTGTTCGCCTACTGCTTTTTGCCTACTATATAGTAGGGAAGTATGCGGTTTCGGACGCAGCCATGTTGTCATTTCAGACAGTTTATGTTGTTCATGAAGGCTACGGCAAACAATCAAGGACAGTGTTTGATTAAAATGCAGCTCATGCGTGATCTACTTTCTCTGTCGTAAGTCTCATGAGCAGCAAAAGACTCACCGCTATTGAAATCAGTTACAATGACCAGCTAAACAGGCCTTTTATTTCACTTTTGGACTTCAGGATAGACAAAAGAAGGACAAACTTTAAGTTTGTTATGCCAACTAATGTCAAAGCTTTTAAAGCAACAGGTTCCCCTGATGTCCGTCTTTTTTCATCATTGTTTGTAAGCCACTTAGACTACCGAGATATTTTTGCAAGGTACCTTAAACTTCTCTGCAATGTTCTTGGTTGGTTCGACCAGAAACTGAAGACACTGCATCATCATGGCTGGTGCTCACAGAAATCCTGAAATCCATCAGCATCTTTCAGATCATTATGAAAAATAACTATCTATGCAAAAGCAACTTGTCCATCATTTGAATGGACTATAAACATGGGGATGAACGCACACGTGACGCAAAGCAGTCTGTAATTCAGTCTGGTGGAGGATTATCCAAACAACTCCTGTTGAAGACCTAACAGCCTGACTTATATTAATACAAGGAAGAATATAGTTGCTAATTAACTGTGAACTAAATGAGCCATTAAATATAACATAGATTCAGGAATTAATATCTCAGTGGCAGAGTATTATACAGAGCAATCCTAAATGTATTGTGAAATATGACTGAATACCAATTATAATTATTTGCAGTTTCATTCCTGAAGAGAGAAAAACAAAAGAGCATTAGCATGGGCTCCTACTGTAGCCTAGTGTCATGAGTTAAATATCTGCATTGATGCTGAACTTCAAAAGGATTGTGAATATCATCAAGCATTTAATATAATGAAAATCTTTGTAATGTTATGACTGCACTGTAACGCTGACTAACAGTCTAGCCCTGCTGAGTAAATGCTGGAAGAGACACATGACTTTGCTGCACTGCACAAGATCTTTCGTGTGTATTGATGAGGTAATGCCCTTGAATGACATTCTCAAATCAGTCCGACACAACAGCATCTGCAGGAGCTTCACACTGAGAGTGTGTCAACAACGCCATGATATCTTTTTGCGACGTATGAGAAAACAACATGCTGCAAAATATGTGCGAGAAATAGACATGCAGAAATAAATCAGCATGCGTAGCTGCATATATGGCATAGATGCAATCATCGCTGTACCTGCAGGAGGTGTGCTGTGTCGCTGGATGGATCCTTCGCAGGAGAAAGTGTCAGAAAGTGTCTAGCGAGTCAAGTGGAGAATGAAGACCGCAGCGAACACTTGACCTTGTTTACAAGAGCCGAACACGAGTCGAACGTCATTCGGGGGTTTCCGGAAAACAGACGCGGAATGAAAGCGACTCCATGTTTATTGTGGTGAACAATGCTAATATAAATCAGAAGTCATTATACATGGAGAATATGGTTCGGCACAACATTTAAATTGTAAACCAGCTTATTGTTATGGTTTATTAAATAAATAAATAAAATGTTGTATTCCCTTTTTTCTATTTCTTCTTTCTCTTTTGGACTGACTTTAAAATAGACATGACATGACTTTTACTTTGTTTTCAAAACCCATATTTTTTTCTGAAAAACAAAATTATATTATATATTTTAATTATTTTGGCGAAGTTTTATATTCATAAGACAAAAAGTCAAAAGAAAGCCTCGATTATTACCTTTTATAACACCGAACTCACAATATACTTTGAAACTCTTTCAAACGAGAGATCATAAAACAAAAAGCTTACAAACAACAATACAATTTTAAAGCTTTTCAAATTCATATAATTGCCTTGATATTATAAAGCACTTTTATTTCTGTATTTTATTGCTATTTTTATTTTATTTTTTTATATTGTTATTTTTTTACATAAATGTTCATTTGATACTTTAGTTGTTTTCTACATTCTGGACTGACAGGAGTGTAATGGTGAACAAACAGTAATTTGAATCATGTGTCTCTCCCTGCCCTCGCTACATCTACACACACATGCCCTGATTTTACACAGGTTTCATCATGTTCTCATGATGATCAGACTCTCCACACACACATATACAGAAGCAAGAAGAAGACAGTAAATATTTTTGTGAAGTTGCACTTTTATTTTCCTTAATTTCATCAGCATCTTTTTCAGCTGCAATCATTTATTTTTATCCAGAACTAGAGCTCACTGCTTTCTACAACAACACTGATACATTTCTCCATATCTGGACAGAACTATTTCACATCAACAACTTTATCAAACGTTGTGAAAGTCATTTATTTCTTCTAGAGTTCATGATTTCAATCCCTTGTGACCCAATATCTGAAATCTCAGAAAGTGCTTCTTCATCCCTCATCTTCTGCATCACAATTTTCCTCACATTTTGAACTGTGATTGTTTTCCAGCATTATTTTCTCCACTACTAATGTCATTTCCACATCTTCACTCCTTACATTGTTCACAACCATTTCTGTTATTTCCTTCAAAACCACACTATCCTCAATCTGTTCATTTAGTAATGAGCCTTCTGTTTATTTCAACTGAGAGATACTTTCGATAGTAATAATACAAATAATGTATTCTATCACTACAAAACATAAATTTGAGATTTTAATCAAAACAGAGTTTGAGAAAAACACACACACACACACACACACTGTTCTTATTGTCTCTGTGAGGATTTGATACACACATTTATTCTGTGTTATTTCAGTGAAGTTCATCAGTATTAATGTAATGAAGAGGAAATAAGAGTCTCTATAACATCTCATTGTTACTGGTTTATCGTGCAGCTCAAAGTATTATGGGTAAAATCTCTCTATATCTGTTCTGAAACATCAACACAGTTTCACTGATGATCCATAATCAACCCAAAACCCAGGATAGAGCGGCTGAGTGAATGTGGTCTGGACTGTGTGGATGAGGCTCATTGTGTCAGAGACGCTGTAGAAGGACAGAGTTCCTGCACTGTGATCCACACACACTCCTATTCTTCTGCTGATGGACTTTACAGGGAGAGGAGTGTGAATGTTATTGTGCCAGAATGTGTAACTGGAGGAAGAGCAGGACAAACTCCAGGACTGATCATTACCTCCAAAGAAACACTCATCACCCGATCCCTTCCTGCTGATGCTCTTATATGACACTGATATATACACATCATCTCCAGTCCACTCAATCTCCCAGTAACAGCGTCCACACACACTCTCTCTACACAACACCTGAGGATAACACTCAAATCTGTCTGGATGATCAGGATACGGCTGCTCTGTGTCAGTGACAGTAATAACTCTGTTTCTCTCAGACAGACGGAGGCGTTTATTCACTGTGTTCAGATCCAGAGTGAGCTGATGGGAATCTGATGGAGAGAAAACACATCAGAAACAGGAATTATGAATCTGTCTGATCTTTTAATGTCTCTGAACTCATGAATCAATGTTCAGTGTATCATCAGTGTCTCAGTACAGATGACCAAATATCCTGAGCAAATCCTCATTTACATGATCAATTATAAAACTCTTCTATCATGATTTATTTCTCCTTCTACAGGAAGAACATGAACACATTCAGTGAGTTTTCCTGCTTGTTTTCTAGTGACTCACATTGTAGGAAGTCGTTCCTGGTCTTGGGATTCATGTTGGTGAAAGTGACTGTGGAAATAAACAGACATGAACAGTGTGAAGAGAAATGACAAGATAAAATACATTCATTTCTGAGACATTTCTAATATAATGCTGTATGATATTAGATGATGGACTCATTTCTGAGAGCTGATGAATAATCTCCAGGGGCTTCATTTATATTATTTAATAATTATTATTTAAATATTTGTTTATCAAACACACATATCGGCTTGATCCAAAATTCCATGGATTTCATTCACATCATGTATAAACATTGTCCACGATGATGAGTGCCGTATTTATGAGGGATAATTGTGGATTTGATCACTTGAATTTAAGATGAACTGTGAATTATAAACTGTTTAGTGCTGTTTTTTTCCTCTGTTTTTGAAAATGTTTTGTGCAAATGGACGTAAATCATTGGAATATTTCAGAAACTGTTGTACGTTCAGATTTTGGCTCTTTCTCACACGTCTGTATAAACGAGCGCAGGACTTTACCTCCGTCTGAGATCTTCTTGATCTCCTCTTTGCAGAAATCCTCCAGTTTGTCTCTCAGCTGACGGACAGATTCTCTCATGCCATCAAAAGAGGAGAGAGAACCGAAGGGAACGTCGGGTTCGTCTGTAGATTCAGGAGGTGCTGAGAGAGACTGGAAACTCTACAGAAAACAGAAATCAAAACTCATCATCTCCACACTTCAGCCAATAACCTGCACTATATCAGATCTGTGCGGCTCTTGTAGACTTGACTTCTCTTCAGTGACTCGCTTCAATCCAGCACTTTCACACAATCAGCTCATTTTTAATGGTCAATTTCCCAGGCCTTGTAAGTGCGTCTCTTTAAACAGAAGATGATCAGATGAGCGTCTGACTGATGATTATATGATAACACAACACTCGACTGAATCTGACTGAATTCCTGACAACATCTCAGTCAACGGCTCATTCTGCTCTCATGAAATGTTTCTCTGTCATAGCAGGATCTTGCTCAAGTCCACTATGATCCTGTTCTCCTAGATCTCTGTTACCTGCAGGAACTGGATGTGATCTTGTGTGTGTGAAAGCTGCTCCAGCTCAGCGTCTCTCCTCCTCAGATCATTGATCTCCTGCTCCAGTCGCTCCAGTCGTCCTTCAGCTCGACTCACTGCAGTCTTTTCCTGATCTCTGATCCGCTGTGTGACCTCAGAGCGGCTTCTCTCAATGGAGCGGATGATCTCAGTGAAGATCCTCTCACTGTCCTCCACTGCTGTCTGTGCAGAGCGCTGTTACACACACATCACAATCACACAGTGGCTTCAGCAGGACTGACAGAGTCCAAACTGAGACGTCTCACACTTCTCTTCTTCTCCAGACTCACCTTATGAGACTTCACAGCCTCTCTCAGCTGATGAAGATCTTTCTGTCTCTGCTGGATTCTCTGACGGATCTTCATCTGCGTCTCCTTCAGCTGTTTCTGGAGGACAAACCAATGACAGCAAATGACACATAAAACTACTGTCATACAAACATTAAAGTTACATGAATCCAGAATTGCTGGAGGTTAAAGATCTTGCATGGTAAGTTTTTACTGTCTGGTTCAAACCACAGATTCATGGTTTCCTGAAATGAATGTCAGCAGTATTTCATCAGTAACTAGTTTTATATCATTAGTATCATCATTTACTCTTCCTCAAGTCGCTCCAAACCTGTATGACTTTCTCTCTATTGTGAGACACAACAGAAGATATTTTAAAGAATGACTCATATATTTTAGTTTATACATTGAAAGTCAATGGAACAAAATAGTTTCAAGCTCCAAAAAGGAGAAAAAGCAAAAAATTCATCTAAACAACTAGAGGTTAAAGAGAGGAGTACGCTTAATAAAATATGGTGACACGTCAATAACATCAAACCTCATTGGTTCGTGTACGTCACAGTCACATGACTAAACACCATGATGTCATGACACAAACACCAGTGAAGTTTGATGTTTCTGATGTCATCATATTTGATTTGGGCTCCACATACATGAGTTTATCAATGATTGATTTGATTGGGGAATCACAATTTGGCTGAAAAGTAGCATACTTTTAAGAATTGTATTTATTTAGGAAATAATAAATACTTTAGAAGAATATTGTGAAGTAAGTGTGAACTGAACAATGTTTTCAGACACGTAATTGCATGTTAATTGCTATTAAATGAAAATGTATTGTAGTTTAAATGTAAATATAAAAATATTAGCTGAAATTAAGAGTGACTTTTTGACCCACTTAAGTAGGATTTAAGTATATAATGTAATTTTATAATTCTATTGAGTTAAATAGAAATTTTAAATATGATTACAATATAATATTTGACGTGAAACTTTTAATTGTACATTATAAAAAGTTTACTTTATAAAGTGTACTTAATGAAACAGTCATGAAAGTTGACTCTCTTTAAGTACACTTAAGTGGCCTTTCATTTCATTAATACCGTATTATATCATCTGCAAGTACACTTTTTTTAAACATACTTTTAATTTGAAGTACACTACAAGTGCATGTAATACACTTAAGCGTACTTCTTTCTTCAACCACTAGTTGTTTAGATTACTTTTATGCTTTTTCTCTTTTTTGGAGCTTGAATCTTTTTTATTCCATTGACTTTCAATGTATAAACTAAAATATGAGACATTCTTCAAATTATCATCTTTTATATTCCACAGAAGAAACTCAGTCAAACCGGTTTGGACCAACATGAGTAAATGAGTGAGTAAATAAAGACACTTTCATTTCTGCGTGATCAATCTCTCTCAGCTCATACCTGTTTCTCTGTCCTCTGTGCTGCAGTTGAGACAGTGTTGTGGTTTTTATGTTCATACTCTTTACACCACACACAGATGCACTGTTGATCAGTAATACAGTACATCTCTAGCTCTTTATCATGTTTACGGCAGATCATGTCCTGCAGTCGTCCAGTGGCATCAATCACTTTGTGTGGCTTACGAGAGTGATATTCCTCATGACGGTCAAAATGAGTTTGACAGTAAGACTCCTGACACACCAGACAGGACTTGACGGCTTTGTGTTTTCTTCCAGTACAGACGTCACACTCCACGTCTCCAGCTCCAGCGTAACAGTCAGCAGGAAGTTTAGTCTTCTTCAGTTTCTCCACCAGTTCAGCCAGAATGGTGTTTTTCCCTAAAGCAGGTCTTGGACTGAAGGTCTGTCTGCACTGAGGGCAGCTGTAGACGCTCTTCTCATCCTCCTGATCCCAGCAGTCTGTAATACAGATCTTACAGTAACTGTGTCCACAGTGGATAGTCACTGGATCCTTCAGGAGATCCAGACACACTGAACACATGAACTCATCCTGAGAAATTCTGGCTTCTGCCATTTTACTGCATGAATACAGAGACACAAACACACAACAGCTCAACAATACTTGAGTTTCTGTTTCCCTGAACTGAGGAGTTGAAATGGTTTCCTGCTTGTGTGTTTGAGTGACGTGTGTAAAACAGGAGTGTGAAGCAGCTTCCTCATTCCTGGTGAAGGAGAGTCACTTTACTGCTGTGTTTATGTGCCCTAGTGGAGTTAAACACATTGTAAATACGAGTTCCAGGCACATAAATAACAGAGATAAGTGTTATTATTTATAAATGACAAATTCAAAATTCATGACTTTAGATCCGTGTTACTCATTGCGCGGCTCGCCAAGCTTTAATTTGTGGCTCGGATGGCGGTAAATAATACGGTGATTAGGGATGCAGCGATTACCGGATTTCACAATTAACCGCGCTTTAAAACGTCACGGTTAATTAATCGTAAAGACTATGCTACACCGCGGACGGCACGGAACGGAACTTTTGCACCTAACACAAAACGAAAACAAAGTTACACCAGCGGTGCACCAGCTTAAAGTGTCGTGCTCGTCAACCACTGAGGGACTAAGCAGCGACGCTCTATTTCCACCGAAAAAACGAATCGGTTACCTAACGTAACCTCGGTTCTCTCTAGAAGAGGGAACGAGTATTGCGTAAGCTAGCTTACGCTGCGGGAAAGATTCATCTTTGCTGAGATATTGAAGCCAAAAAATTATTTCATAATTTTGTATCCATACACAACGCAGTTCCTCTGCGGCAGACCTAGAGCGGGCTAGCTAGCAGCTCATTGGTTCGCTCAGAGAGAACTGCTTAAGCCTATGGGAGAGCGGGGCTGAACCCGCTTCCAATGAGAGGCGCCCGCGCGCTCATTGCGTCATGACCCGCCAGAATGGCCGTGGCCATGGTGTATATAAGGCGCTCTCCCAGGCTTATATGTTGATTTATTTCAGCGTGAAGCGAAACGCTAGTAGCGCAAGCACGGCCGGGAACGCAATACTCGTTCCCTCTTCTAGAGAGAACCGAGGTTACGTTAGGTAACCGATTCGTTCTCTTACGAGAGGTTCTCTCGTATTGCGTAAGCTAGCTTACGCTGCGGGAACACCTGGCCAACGCCGTGCGCGCTACGAATCCACTCATGAAAAACCCAGGGATATACCGGGGGAATTTCTTAACGTGGAGTGAATGTACAAAGAGGCCGCAGAGCGGGCTCATGAAGTGTACACATAAGCATGTATGGGGCCAGCAGAGCGGGCACATGAAGTGTATAAGCATTACAGGAGAGCACAAGGGGCGAACCGGTTGTGAGGGACCTCCAGAAATGCAGCTTCTTAGAGAGCTGTTCGTCAGACAGCTAGTAATTTTGCCTGCAAGGCGGGAACTTCCAAGTTATAAAACCTGACAAAAGTGGACGGGGAGGCCCATCCCGCGGCCACACAAATGTCATGAATGGAAATTCCACAGGACCATGCCCACGATGAGGCCATGCCTCTAGTGGAGTGCGCCCTGATGCCCAGAGGGCAGGGCAGGCATTTAGATGCGTAAGCAGAGGCGATAGCGTCCACTATCCATCTAGACAGTGTCTGTTTTGAGGCGGCCAGACCCTTGGTGCGCCCCCCAAACGACACGAAAAGCTGCTCAGCGCGTCTGAACGCGGCAGCGCGCGTAGTGTACAATCTCAGAGCCCGCACCGGACAAAGGAGATTGGCATCGCGCTCACTATCGGATGAAGGCAGAGCCGATAGGGAGATAATCTGAGCCCTGAACGGGGTACCAATCGCCTTCGGGACATAGCCATGCCTAGGTTTGAGAATGACAATCGAATCATTCGGTCCAAACTCAAGACACGCGGCGCTGGATGAGAGCGCGTGAAGATCCCCAACGCGTTTAACTGAGGACAGAGCCGTCAGGAAAACGGTTTTGAGCGAGAGGTATTTCAGATCCACAGACTCGAGCGGTTCGAACGGGGGTGCTTTCATAGCTTCAAGGACTATAGAAAGATCCCAAACCGGAACCGACGGGGGCCGCGGAGGGTTCATCCTCTTAGCTCCCCTGAGGAAGCGGATGACTAACTCGTCTTTGCCCAATGACTGAGCGCGTCGGGGTTCCGCGAACGCCGCGACGGCTGCCACATAAACCTTGAGAGTGGAGGGGGACCTGCCCTTGTCCAGCATCTCTTGAAGGAAAACAAGCAAAGACGGCACCTCGCACGACCGTGGGTCCAGCTGTTTGTCGGTGCACCATTTTGAGAACACAGACCATTTAGACGCATAGAGCCTTCTCGTGGAAGGTGCTCTAGCCTGTATGACAGTGTTTCTTACTCCCTCTGGCAAATCAACGAATAGTCGTTGATCACCCATGCATGCAGCGCCCAGCGCTGTGGATGGGGGTGCCAGATCGTGCCGCGAGCTTGAGAGAGGAGATCTGCTCTGACTGGGATGGGCCACGGGGCTGTCTGTGACAGCTGCGTGAGCTCCGGAACCCAATTCTGACTCTCCCAACGCGGGGCTATGAGGAGCACCGAGTGGCGTGTGTCCCTGATCCTCTGAATTACCTGTGGTAACAGAGCGATCGGAGGGAATGCATAGAGCGGGCGGCGAGGCCATTCCTGGGCTAGCGCGTCCTCGCTCTTCGAGAAATATATTGGGCAGTGAGCGTTCTCTTCTGACGCGAAGAGGTCTACTTCTGCTCTGCCGAATAGTCGCCACAGTAACTGGACCGTCTGTGAGTTCAGGGACCATTCTCCTGTGGAGATGAGGTTCCTGGACAGTATGTCTGGACCGTCGTTCAGATGGCCCGGCACGTGCGTCGCTCTGAGCGAGAGCAGGCGGCTCTGAGACCAAACTAGAATGCGGTGCGTCAGTCGACAGAGATTTCTGGATCTGACACCGCCCTGACGGTTGAGATAGGAGACCACGGCCATATTGTCCGAACGGATCAGGACGTGGTGTCCCTGGATGCGCGGGAGAAAGTGCGAGAGCGCGTTCTCGACCGCCAGCATTTCCAGACAGTTTATATGTAATGGGCTTTCCTGAATCGACCAGTGGCCGAAGGCCGGTGAGCCCTCGCAGACTGCACCCCAACCCGTGTTGGATGCATCTGTCGAGATGACTTTTCGGCAGGAAAAGGTCCCCATCGTGACGCCTAGACGAAACCATTCTGCTACTGTCCATGGCTGCAGCGCCGTGAGACACGTTTGCGTAACCCTGATCAGCTGGCGACCCGTGTTCCACGCGCGGTGGGGTACACGGCTGTTCAACCAGAACTGAAGCGGGCGCATGTGCAGAAGGCCCAGCTGAAGTACAGCGGAGGCTGAGGCCATGTAACCCAGCATCCTCTGAAAAGTTTTCAGAGGCCTGCGGGTGCCCATCTGGAACGAGGCGGCTAGACGCTGAACACTGCGCGCGCGCTGTGTAGACAGGCGAGCCGTCATCGTGACCGAGTCCAAATCTATTCCTAGGAAGGAAATCGATTGACTGGGATGAAGGGAGCTCTTTGTCCAGTTGACAGAGAGGCCCAGCGTTTCCAAATGGTCGAGGAGAACTGCGCGGTGCGACAGAAGCTCCGTCTGTGATTGGGCCAAAATCAGCCAGTCGTCCAGATAATTCAGAATGCGCAGCCCCTGGCTTCGCAGGGGGGCGAGCGCCGTATCCATGCACTTCGTGAATGTACGGGGCGCCAGAGATAAGCCGAACGGGAGAACGGCGTATTGATAAACAAGACCCTCGAAGGCGAAACGTAAGAATGGCCTGTGACGGGGATTTATCTGGATCTGAAAATAGGCGTCTTTCAGGTCTAGAGATATGAACCAGTCCCCTTGGCGCACCTGCGCGAGGAGTTTCCTGGTAGTGAGCATCTTGAACGGTCTCTTCATGAGCGCTTTGTTCAAAGACCTGAGATCTAAGATCGGTCTGAGGCCGCCGTCTTTCTTGGGAACCAGAAAATAACGGCCGTAAAACCCCGACTCGGTCATAGATGGCGGGACTCTCTCTATCGCGCCCTTTTGCAACAGCGTCGCAATTTCTGAGCGGAGCGTGCCGGCGGCCAGCGGGCTGACAGAAGATTCGAGCTGCGCGCGCGCACGAGGCGGGCGGCGGCGAAACTGTAGCAGGTAGCCGTTCTTTATAATGCTTAACACCCACGGGGAAATGCCTGGAATGGCTTCCCACGCTTTGGAGCATGCGGCTAGTGGCCGAATGGCTGTATTGCCCTGATTGCTGCACATAGCGGGCTGGACACAGTGTGTGGGCGCGCTTTGAATGTGTGTGGCAACGGGATTTGCACTCAGAGAGGAGTCTATGGGCCGTGACACAGAGCGAGCAGAGAGGGGACACGTGCACGAGCTCGTGGGCGTGTTTATGTTCTCTGATATTAGAGCGGGCTGTGCCCGTTTCATGTGATGGGGCTCTGATAGAGACACGGGATATGTTATGCTTGTGTGTATGGGTGAACACATGATTGTGGGCACATTTTCTACACAACTGGCAAAATTTCTCTTTTTGAGATTTCTCTGGGTAGCCGTAAAAACGGCTTTTTGTCGCTCGCAAGCGGGCTGGGACACCGGCTTGTTTGTGGCGGTCAACACTACAGCAGTCGGCGAAATAACGGGGACTGGCAGAGGGCGAAGCTTTGACGGCGGTCCGGCCGCGGCGGGAGAGCACCGTCGTTTTCTTGACATTGTTAGGCAGACTTCTGATGATCAGGCTTCAGCGTGATCTTGGGTCGCGGGCCACGGGGGGGCGGCGGTCTGCGGCGGCTGTCAGAGCGAGAGCGAGGGCGAGGGCGGCCGCTCTGACTGCGCTGAGTTGTTTGAGTCTGCGGAGGGGGGCGCTGTGATGGGGCTCTGGCGGAGGGCTCGTGAGAGCGGCCCGCTGAAGAGCTAGCGCGGCGGGGTAGAAACAAGTTCATCGCCTGAGAAGCTTTCTGTACTTCAGAAAAGCGATCGACAATTCCCGTGACGGCAGATCCAAACAGGCCCGTCGGGGAGAGGGGCGCGTTGAGAAACGCGGCGCGCTCAGAATCTCCCATGTCGGCGAGCGTGAGCCATAAGTGTCTCTCAGCAACACAAAGGCTGGCCATGCATTTCCCCAGAGCTTGTGCGGCGGCTTTAGTGGCGCGAAGGGCGAGATCCGTAGCACTTCTCAAATCCGTGACGGCGGGGGGGGGTTTTCTACCGCCTTCGGCCCATTCACGGAGAATATCGCTCTGTAACACTTGGAGGACAGACATAGAGTGAAGCGCAGCGGCGGCCTGACCGGCGGCGGCGTAAGCGCGAGCATGAAAGCTCGAGGTCGCTCTGCAAGCCTTCGAAGGAAGCGTGGGTGAAGAACGCCATCTAGCGGAGGGCGGGCAGAGGTGTGTGGCGACCAAGTCCTCGACGGGCGGCATGGCTGCATAGCCTTTCTCGGCGGCTCCGTCCACCGAGCGCAGCGAGGCGGATACATCGGAGCGATTTCTAGCCGAGAGCGGTGCATTCCAGGATTTTGTCAGCTCTGCGTGAAGTTCAGGCAGGAATGGAGCGGCCCGGGTGCACGCGGGGGTCGAGCGCCGATGAAAAAAGCTACCGTCCATTCGGTTCGGGGCCTGCTCGGGTGGAGGAGACCACTCGAGACCGAGGCGTTCGACGGCCTGTGAGAGGAGGCGCATCAGCTCCTCTTCTATCCCGGCGCGGGTCCCCGTCGACTCTCTCGCGGATCCGAGAGATGACCAGTCTTCACTGTCAGAAGCGAGCAGTGAACAGGAGTCCTTCTCCTCCGCGGCGTCATCGGAAACAACAGAGCGGCCACTCGGCGGCAACTGAATGTCCGGCAGGGGCGGGGAGGGAGAGCGGGAAGCGGGAGGCGGCGGCGGCGGCCCGCATGTTTCCGCTGGGGGCTCCGGCGGCCTTTGAGAGCGGCGTTTCTTTTTACGCGGCGAGAGAATAGGCGGCGCGGGAGCGGTTTTCACTGCCAGAAGTCGTGCCCGCAGGGACGATAACGGCAGGCTTTCACAGAGGTCGCATCCTCCATCAGCGAGGGCGAGTTCTGCATGCTCGAGTCCCAAGCAGAGAGCGCAGATGACATGGCGGTCTCCGTCCTCGAGACGAGCGCGGCAAGAGCCGCAGGAAAAACGAGACATCTTTAAAAAGACGCTCGGCTCTTTTAGAAATAGAGAAAGGATACAATCGTCGGATGGCCTAGCTTGCTGGGCGGCTGAAGGTGGCGAAGACGGCCGGCTTCTTCAGGGTCCTTGAGCTCGCTAGAGGATGCCTTCTTCGACGGCGATGGCTTTTCTCAGGAACAGCAGAAGCGTGCAGCTTGCTGAAGATGAAATGAATCAACATATAAGCCTGGGAGAGCGCCTTATATACACCATGGCCACGCCCATTCTGGCGGGTCATGACGCAATGAGCGCGCGGGCGCCTCTCATTGGAAGCGGGTTCAGCCCCGCTCTCCCATAGGCTTAAGCAGTTCTCTCTGAGCGAACCAATGAGCTGCTAGCTAGCCCGCTCTAGGTCTGCCGCAGAGGAACTGCGTTGTGTATGGATACAAAATTATGAAATAATTTTTTGGCTTCAATATCTCAGCAAAGATGAATCTTTCCCGCAGCGTAAGCTAGCTTACGCAATACGAGAGAACCTCTCGTAAGAGAACGCCTTAAGGGCCTGTTCACAGATCGCGTCTTTTGCGCGCTCAAGTTCATTTCAAATGTAGGCGCACGGTGTCCGCGCTCATAATGGAAGCGACGCGCTCGTTTTTTCCAAGCGCGTCCGCGCTGCATCGAGATAAAAACATCTCAACTTTTCATAATGCCGCAAGCGCACCGTGGGTCAAGTGACAAGAATCAACAGAGCAACGACAGACGCCTCCGGAGCGCAACCGCCCTAGCGCTTTGGAAAAAGGAGAATGCGGCGTGCAACTTTCAGCTTCCAGTGCAACGTAAAAAAAAAAACAACAACAAAAAAACAGCGGAATGTTTTGGTTACGCAAGTCTGTGGAAAACAGAATGTGACGTGCTCTCAAGAGTTTCAGTCAGTGAACATTTAACTTAATATCCTATTGCTTTCTCCTGTCTGTGTTGAGTAAATGTCAGGCTTTGTAGTTGTAATATGCCCGGTGTAAAACACTAACATAAGATCAGGGCCGTGTAGACTTCTAGGACTACCAATTAACTGCATTTCAGTTATTAATAACACTGCATGAGAGATGTTCTCAGTTTCTTTCTATAATTTGTACTCAAACTTCAAACAAACAAACCAAAATAATGAGATTATAATAGATGATTTCCTAAAGGCACATGTGAAATTTGGTTTAATAATTAAAAAAGAGTATTAAAATAAGTACAATAATATTGGTGGATAACATTTGGACTATATTTGTTTTCTTTTAAAAGAAATACATAGGCCTAATATTTAGCTTGCATTTAATTCAATAGAGCCAAATACTTTGTTTATTCTTATTTTCATTGGGATTTATTATCCCTTTATAGTATTATTTATGTTTTTATGTCAAATACCAACAAGATATTGTTTTCAGGTTTTCAAGTTTTCTACCTCGGGTTGAAAATAAATTTAGAACAAACTAAACACTTAATAATTTTGTGATCTATTTCAATCAAAGTGCCCTGCAGCCTTTGACTTAATTTGTTATTTTTAAAAGAAAAATGCTGGATGTTTACAAAGCACTTCTCTTTAATTCCAAAGGAAGAGATTGATTATTGTTTGTCATTTTCTAATTTTGTACTGTGTTGTGGCAGCAATAAATAACACATTAAAATCTAGTGTTGAGTGTTCATGTGATATTATACATTAGTAGTGTTGTGAAATTAAGTGATGCATAATAATCGTGATAATCGTTAAATCGTGATTATTTCTCAGACAATAATCGTACTTACAAAATCTGTAATCGTTGCATCCCTAACGGTGATATGATCATGCAGTCACTGATATTCATGAAAACAAGTAGGGCTATTACATAACCCATTTAAAACTCAAAGTGTTGGCTCTATTACAAATAATTTCGATCGGATTGAAAGGGGTGGTTTATCGAGAGAACATGTACACTTGATCGATTGAAAACCGAAACTGAAAGGACGACGATGACGCGCTGAACGAGCCGTTCTCCTGATGAATAAAGTGTCATATAAATGAGTGTCCTGTCATTCTATAATTCTCCCTTCACTCAGCATCTGTGAAGTAAAGCAGGACAACGGCTCGTTCATCAGTCCTTGTTTCAGATTTTCATCCGCAGACGACTGGTTTTGGGCATTTTTACTGCGTGATAAATAAACAATACGGAACAACGGTTCGTATGTTCATATCTCCAAATCAGAATTGGATACATATTAAGTCTGCTGTTTAAAACAAATAAAGAACCAATGTAGGAGAATGGTTATAAGCGACAACAGCGGGAATCTTTGTATATTTGTGCAGTGTGCGCATTCCGATTTGAATCTTTTGACTTATAAACGCGCACATCAACCCGATCATGTATCACATCACGATGTTTAGCGTTCATGTAAACTACAATACATTCAGATTCATCAATTGGAATGAATTTAGTCTGAAACAAAAGATGTGCACACGCATACCAAGCAAACACATTTATCTTGTGGCAACGTCTGTGGCACATTGCATTTCTGCTATGTATGGCGAGTGCATAGTGCCATGGATTATGGCACTGGAAATGGTCCATTCGGCGACGAGACTGACAAGCAGGACAGATAACACGCATGTATACTGTATGTGCCTGTACATCTCCATTTGTTTTATATGGAGACGTACATGCAAATAGAGAGAGAGCAAGCGCAAAATGCGGCATCGGCATCTCCAGCGTCACTTCCGGTGGCATCTCCAGCGGCCACCAGTGAAAATATAACACAAGAATCTCTAATAGCAGGGCTCGAAATTGCGACCATTTTGGTCGCATATGCTCCTGGAATTTAATCTGTGCTACCTAAAAATATATTTGGGAGCATCTGTGCGAGTGCAAATAATGGTTGTGGTGCGACCTGTTTTTATTTCTCTACAAAACGTTCGCAAATTACTGCACAGTGTGTACCTTATGTGCGCTGATACGTGGTGGCCGGACCATCATTCTATCCAACGATTACATCCAATCAAACTTCATCCTTACGTTCCTAACTTTAAAGCAGATTTTAGATAGGTTAATATTAGCTGTCAATCACTCCCATTCACTTACGCTGCGCTCCGTTGTCACGTGACAGGGAGCTGACTACCGCGCGACTAAAAGGCTGAATAAGAGAGAAGATGAAACGAGGTTTTTCCTGCTTTGAATTTTTTTGGCGACCGCCAAAGCCTTATTTGATCGGTGAGTGATAGATGACTGACTGCTGCGCTTGTGACAGGGCTCATATTACTGAAAGAACGAGCATATATATATATATATATATATATATATATATATATATATATATATATATATATATATATATAGAGAGAGAGAGAGAGAGAGAGAGAGAGAGAGAGAGAGAGAGAGAGACGGTCGCGTGCGCACACTCTCACAGTCTTCAAACAGTCTTGCTCTCCCTCCCTCACGCATATTAATCGAAATCGAGAATTGACACGATGGTAAAAGGTAAGAAGACCGAAGTTTCACGTGAAGCATTCAGAGATTTTTCTCCTGAATTACCCCAGGGTGTGAATTGTGAGGAAAAAAAGCGTTACGCACATTCAGCTGACATAAACCTCAATTTCAATAAACAAAACAAACTATCCAGTGATGAAATGTTTTCTGTGTTGACACAAATCTTGTGCGATGTCCTAAACTGCTGGGATAATCACACAACAATGCGTGCGTCCGCTAATGACACGTGTGATTCGCGAACTAATGACTCCTTTGAACTGATTCCATTTAATGAATGGTTAAAACAACTGATCTGTCCAACACTGCACTCACGAGACGTCTGCATCGGTGTATAACAAATCGGTAACACTTTACAATAAAGTTCAATTTATTAAACTCTAGTTAACTACATTAGTTAACATTAACTATTAATAAACTGCATTTCTACAGCATTTATTAATCTTTGTTAATGCTAATTTAATCATTAATAGTAGCCTTATTGAAATCAAAAGATGTATTTGTTAACATTAGTTAGCCTAATGCACTGTGAAGTAACATGAACAAACAATGAACAGCTGTATTTTTTATTAAAGCTTCAGTCCGTAACTTTTTTAAGTTAAAAATAATCCAAAATAATTATATTAAAAAAAACATATTCAGCCAGTGGTCAAAACTATCTGCTTGCCATAGCTAGATTCAAAACGGTTAGCTTGTAATAATGATTTTAATTCCAGTGGTACTGGTGGGTTTCCGCGGGAAATTCGAGCATGTCTTTGCGTCATTACGTCACACCCGTACACATAAAGAAGGAGTTTCGGCTAGCCGGCTATACTGCGCGTGACGAGATGTTTAGATGTACAGGCTTTTCTCGCAGCACTTTACATAATTAAACTTATGGCATCCAGAAAGATCCAAACAACAATCATCAGTGTCAACTGGAGATTCAGCAGTTATAAAACCCAAAAGACTTCGTACTTCGGATTTAAGGTGGCTAGAGAAAGAGAAAGAAACCGTCTCATGCGAACACAAGGATTTAAACATCGGCGGGGCTTTTGAAAAGTGCGTGAACTCCGTGTTTTGAAGGGGTTCGAAACGGAACAAGAGACGGCTTTTTTCTGCTGAACAAGTAAGACATTTCAATAGTTCAATCGTGTAACAGTACGTTTTCTTAATTCACACAGTTATGGATTTTCCTTTGTTGTGCCTTTCTCGTTTTGCTATTATGGAGAATATGAATTCTGAACTACACAGGTAACCATAAAACACATTAAATTTAACATTAGTCACGCAATGCTGATGTTGTTAACATGAACAATTTGAGAACAAAGTAGGCTATAATTTGCACGGTTGCTGTAAATCGCGTTGATTAAATCTAACGAAGCTTATCATGTCGAATGCTTTTCCCCCCTTAGTTGGTCAGAACAAAAATGGATGTTACTTACTTGTTCAGAAGACATTTTCTGGTTAAAATTCTTATGTTGGTCAAACTTTCAAAAAGTGAATGGCTGCGTTCGGAATCGCATACTTCCCTACTATATAGTAGGGGAAAAAGAGTAGGCGAGCGAAAAGTATGTACGAATCATAAAAGAGTAGGCGAGAATTACCTGGGTGACGTACTAATTATCGCGAGATTCGGACTTAAGTGCGTTCGAATATGCCTACTTTCCTACTATATAGTAGGCGAAAACAGGAGCAGTACGTTCGAAACGTCAGTATTCATAAAAGAGTAGGCGAGAAGTTCCCGGATGGCTTACTGCTTCTGCCCAGATTTTTGAGTGCTCGTCCGATGGATACTCTTCTATCCCAGGAGGCCACGCGAGAGCATACGTCATTATCAACATCACGGAGATCAGCGACGCGGGGGTTTTCAAATGTGAGTAAACACGGTTCCTTGTGTTTAAATCGTATGTGTTAAACTACTATAGAGTAAACGTTTTAAATGTTGAAGGTGTAGAGTTGCAGACTGATCTCATGAAATGGCGAATGTATGACACGCCAATTCGTATTTCCATTTTTGGCGTGCTATTAACACGCATAATCGCTTTTCAGCGTGTTTATCAACGCCTTTGACTTAACGTTATATTACTGTATTATGTATATATAAATATATGACCTACCCCAACCCCGTCCCTAAACCTACCCGTCACTGGGGTTAATACCATTTATGAGTGTTCTCCTACCATCCTAGGAAAAGAAATATCGCTCCACAGATGTAGATATAGATTTTGCTTCGTTTCGCTCGGACATTTAACGGCGTACACATACACGCGGAATCACTCGGACATTTAATGGCGTAGACATACACGCAAAAGATTTCGGCGTGGACATACACGTGGATAGCTCAAAATGCGTATAGATAGCACGCCACTTGAATTGAAAGTGGCGTGTATGTTTACGCAAAGTCATGATGTCATGTTGCGAGTTGTGATTTTGCTGTAAAAACATGTTTTATTATGTATAGCTAGCTAACAGGGGATCGAGCTCCAGTAAGCACACGTAACGTTACGTCTCTAAAGTGGATTTACATAACCATATACATCTTAAACACGCTTATTTAAAATGTCTATTTACATCTGAAAGGAAAATATTGTATGTATTGCATCTGAGTGATGTATGTGTGCTATTATGTAGGATAATTCACTGTTGTCAACACTGTTTACATTAGACAAATGTGCTGTAAATAAGGTAAATAAACAAATCTATAAAGTAACTAAACATGTTATATATTTTATTTGTCCCTTATTACTGTTGATAAATTGAGGAACATTTAAGTTGGATAAAAAGTGAGTTAACACATCAGCTACAACCTCAGCCTGTAGGCTATATTGAGCAGATAAATCACAGCATTTTTGTAACTTTTAATACATAAATCAAATTACATTGTGCTGTTAAAATGACTGCTTTTGTATAATGTTTGTGCATTTTTGTAGGATCTGAAATGTCTGCAGACTGGTGTGAGCACTGAGGACGAGGAGCCCAGAGCTGAATCCTGGAAACGGTGCCATGGATGAGACCCTCCATCACTCCATCTGCCCTTATGAGTCCCTCCATCACTCCACCGGCCCTTATGAGTCCCTCCATCACTCCACCTGCCCTTATGAGTCCCTCCATCACTCCATCTGCCCTTATGAGTCCCTCCATCACTCCACCGGCCCTTATGAGTCCCTCCATCACTCCACCTGCCCTTATGAGTCCCTCCATCACTCCATCTGCCCTTATTGCCTCAGATTGTGAAGCGCAGCAACAAGCTCCGGCACGAAGGCACAGTCACCTCTGGTGAATTCATCAGAATAAAGCTGCAGAATGGGAACCGCTGTGTTGAGATGGCAGTAGGATGTGGGTTTCAGCGCCTGTAAATACATGATTGTAGTTTGAATAAAGCTTTGTTTCATGTGTTGTTGACTTGTATATGCATTTGTTTATTGTGATGGTTATTTTTATTTGTTCTTTTACTCATTTATTCATGTTTCTTATTGTTTTCAGTATATAAAATATAATTATTTAATTTATGTATGCATTAATTCATTGCTTGGCTTTATCTAGTGTGTATTAATGCATAACTATGTCATATGACAAAACAAATTACATTTAGCTTGTTTTACACTCTTAGAAAAAAGGGTTCATTGGGGTTCTATATAGAACCATAGGGTTCTTTACTCCAAAGAACATTTTATGCTAAAAAGGTTCTATAATGACAAGAAAGAACCCTTTTGGCACAAAGGTTCTTTAGGCTATTATTTGACAAAACTAAATTAATTAATGAACCCCTTAAAGGCTCCATATAGAACCTTTTTCCTGGTTACAAAGAATCCTAAAGGGTTCTTTTGATTGAACCCTTAAAAAGGGTTCTGTATAGAACCTTTTAGGGGTTCCAAATACGTAGCGCCTGATAGAACATTTTAAGGTTCTATATATAACCTTTTCTTCTAAGAGTGTATTCAATTATATAATTTTTAGTATATAAATTTAAAAAAGTAATATAATTAAGTATTGGTCAGCATTAAATATTATTATTTTGTTTAAGTTTTGGGGTGGGCTAACAATGCAATTCATTCTGAGGTAATATACATTTTTAAGGAGCGATACTTAAATTTTTCGAGTATAAAATCAACAGTTTTCTCCAAAGGAGAGATCTTCGAGCAGCCGCCCGTCTCCTTTGTGCAGACATTACAAACGCAGAGGAAAACTGTTCTAGGTAGGGCTGTCGAGTTACTGATGTTATGAAGTGTTAGTGCACCTGTCACTCATATAATTTAAAGTTATTACATACAACAAGATCATGGAAAGATACCATAGTTGTATCATAATACATTAAAAAAAATTTTTTTTGTTATAAGTCTGAGGGATGAAACGAGAGGTAAATTCATCAAGAAAAAGAGGGAAACAAATGAGAAACTTTTTGGGTATAAAATTAAGAAATTAACAACATATTCAAGATTTGGGGGTTTCTTAATAAAAAAATATATCGTTATAAGGATAAAACTGTGGGTCACATTAGTATGGTTTAAAATATAACAACTTAAATCAACCCTAAATGTATTTACAAAATAAATGGAGAGCTGTTTCTTCAACAATACCACAAAATGAGCAAGTTTAATCAATATCGAGATATTTACAATAGATGAATTAAACGTGTCGTTCATATCTTTTAAGTTGTTGCGCTTGTGATAACGCGTCGTAGGTCACATGATAACGTCAACATGGCGATGATATCCGGATCGCATTCATACTCAACGAGATTTGGCTATAAAGTACCTACTCTTTTAGCGCTCGTTAAGTAAGTACTCATTGAAATTAAGTACCTACTCATTGAGTATGTGATTCCGAACGCAGCCAATCAGTGATTCTGTATGAAAGTATATCCACACAGCGCGGTGACTGACAGCAGCACTCGCCTCAAAGCACTGTGTTCATCCGCGCTGTTTCATGCCGATTTACAACCCGCACGTAAAGATGATAATTCCGCGAATCACTGCAGTTACAGATTTCGAACAGAGAGATGGCGACAAAGAGGAAAAGTTACTGAAAAGTTCCAGTTAGTTTAGACTGGAGTGAGGTGAAACCAGAAACAAAGGCTGTGTCCGAAATCTCCACTCAAACCACTACTCCCTAACCCCTATGTAGGGGGTAGGGAGTAGAGCACTATATAGTGAGCTCACCAGCATAATAGAAACACCACTTTCGGACACTACTCGATCGTCTCTCGGCGCCGTTGATTAAACGCGCCATCATCTGTCAGCTGGTGCCGAGCCAGCTCTGGGCTAAATAGATTTTTTTTAATATATAAATACATTACATTATATTGAGCTTATTTCTCCAAAATTGTAAAATTAAAAGTCATTTCTGGCCGTTTCTGTTATAATGCGTTACTCCACACATGATTATAACTTATAAACATAAATAAAATTGATACACATATTTCATATATTTTCATTTTCGCGCCACACCGTTTTCTCTTGCCTGTCGACATTAGAAAAAAAAAACAGATCTACGTTATCAAATATCTTGCTCATAATACTCTTAATAAAACAGCTTTTAGACTCTGTGGAGATGCCACTCAATATGTATCTTTTTTGTTTGTTTGTTCTCGTGATTCAGAAGATTTTGCGGATTAGCAAAAGAAACAGGATTTCTAGACACAGAAAACAACGTGCTGTTCTTGCTACGCTAGCGAGACGTCGTCAAATTGTAAGTTAAAGATGATGATGCTGATAGGTCTTTTACGATCAGCGCAATGCATGATGGTATGTAGGGCTTGGGTTAGTGACCATCGGTTGTACACTACTTTTCAAAATGCATTCTGGGATACATTGAGTGGACTATATAGGGTATAATAATCATCACTATACATTCGGACAGCACTACAAAATGGCGAGCTCACTATATAGTCCACTATATAGTGAGTAGTGGGAGATTTCGGACACAGCCAAAAAGTGCAAATCAAGTTGTTGTTAGCTAGCTGCTAATTGTATTCAATTGTATATGGTAGAAAATTAGTTAAAATAAACTTTTTAATGCTACTTTATTATTGTAGTTTTTGATATTGATATGATGATATACCAAAATGATGATTAGGTTTAGCAAAGAAGGATTTTATCTTACAAAGCTATGAAATACAGTGGTAAAATCACAGCTTTAATAAAAAAACAGGGCAAGAAAGGATGACAGTGTCCATCGGCCACCACCGAAAACCAATACATTTTAAGCGCAAGAGCTTGGTTAAACAAGGAGAGAGTGCCAAGCACAAAAAAATGCAGGGACAAGTGTGTGGAAAACAGTGGGGATTTCTTTAAGACTGCAAGGGAAGCTCAGCTTCCCCTATAATGTCAAAAAAATAATGGTCAAATATGTACTATTGTGTAAACAATTTATTGACTAAAAATGCGTTAGAACACGTTCATCTCGAAGACTAGTTAGTTCGTTTAGAATCAGCTACATTACATATAGCAGGTCGGCTGACTCGATTTACTTCTCATACATTCCCGTAGCGTCAGTGCATTTCCCTGTTGAAGCCGAGCGTCCATTGACTTCAATGGGGCTGCTTTGAACAGTTTTTTTCAGTGCTCCGAAAATAGACGGTCATTGGATAAATGCTGCGATTATGTCCCGCCCACGGACGCTCAGCGTCTCTGGGGGTGAATGAGGAGTGGGCTGGCCCGGACTCCGAGCTTCCGCGTGATGATTGGAGGATCTGTCGAAAGACTGCATCTCCTTTTGACTGACAGCGAATCTGTACTATAAGAGGTCGCTGAAGCTATTTCGCGCTCAGTCCCATCGCGGATTTCTCAAGTGTAGTCGAAAGACAAACTGCTGCAACCTATTTCTTTATATTTGTTTGGCGAAATTGCTAGTCAATTTGCATAATACATTTCACACAATTATACACCACATTCCTTGTGTCAGTTTTACCAAGTTTAATATATTTTGTTTTAGATCGTTTGTTCGTTCATTCATTCATTAATTCATTCATACAGTAACGTTAGGCTAGGCTAGCGTCGTACGGGTGAAACCGCGCACGATGGCAGACGGTGCTAATATTGTCGACCTGATTTTGGCGAAGCCATTTGAAGGTCTTCCTTACGAGGAAAAAATTAGAATTAAACAGCAGGGCAGATCAACACCTAAGCTTGATTTAGTGCAAAAAATAGGGAAAAATAACAGGTCTTTTCAGCTCTCCTGGTATGACAAAGTTAGCTGGCTGACTGGAAGTGCTGTGACAAAAAAAATGTACTGCTGGCCATGCCTCTTGATGAAACCATCTCACGGATGTGTTGTTTGGTCAAAAGTGGGGTTTGGAGATCTGTCTAACTTTGACAGGGCATATAAAAGACATGAAAAGAGCAATGAACATGTGAGTGCATGTGCAAGATTAAGTTGCATGGGCAGGATCAGGGTTGAGCATGCAATCAATGAAGGTGCTCGCATTCAAGTGACTAAACATAATGAAACAGTCAAACAAAACAGGGCCTTCCTAAACCGCCTTATTGATGTAACATCCTTTCTTGGCCGACAGGAGCTGTCATTTAGGGGACATGATGAGAGTAGTGAATCATCCAACAAGGGAAATTACAGGGAGTTCACAGAAACATTATCTAAATATGACTCTGTACTGTCCACACAATTAGAGTCCTCAACTGTGTTTTCTGGTATGTCCTATACTATTCAAAATGACTTGATCTCTGCTCTTGCAGCCACCATTTCTGATCAAATCAGAGATGAAATTCAGGATGCTCCCTTTTTTGGATGGCAGGTGGATGAAACAACTGATATATCCTGCCGTGCCCAACTCTCTGTCATTGTTCGCTATGTGGATAGTGCAGGTAAAATTCAGGAGCGCTTTATTGGATTTTTTGATGTTTCTGGAGGGCGAGATGCTCAGTCCATTTTTGATGTTTTAAATGAGAACATGCAGGCCTACAATTTTAAGGATAAGCTTGTGGCACAGACCTATGATGGGGCTGCTGTCATGGCTTCAGCACTCAATGGTCTGCAGGCCAAAGTGAAAGCAATAGCCCCAAGTGCAATGTTTGTGCATTGCTATGCACACAGACTGAATCTGGTGCTGTCACAGGGGGCTAAATGCTTGCCTGAGTGCAGAATTTTTTTGCATCACTCTCTGGGTTTGGCACATTTTTCTCAAAATCCACAAAGAGGACGTCTTTTCTGGAGTCTGCAGGCTGTTCAAGGTTGCCCAGAAACGCTCCTACTCGATGGAATTTCACATCACGGATAGTGAGCACTGTGGCAAACAATTATGATGGCCTCCTGCAGACATTTGAAAACATCATTGCAGACACGACAATGGATGATGATACACTGGATTGTGCCAAAGGCTTTCTGAGGAAACTGGAGGATTTTGAGTTTGTGTTCATGTTGTACACATATGAACAAATCTTCACTGAGACTGATGTGGTCTTTGATGTTGTCCAGCAGAGGGCGATGGATGTTTTTTACTGCAAGAAAATAATTGAATCTCTTCTTGCATTTGTCAAAGAGAAAAGGTCAGAGGGGGCTTTCCAAGCTGTTTATGCCAAAACAGCAGATCTCACATCAGACCCACGAGATGAGCCCATGAGAAAGCGCCGTCTGACCCAATTGCAGGATCCCCAAGAGCGCTACAGAAATCTCTACATGGCCATCCTTGATAACATCTTGGAGCAGATTCCTCAACGTTTTTCAAATTTGGACGTATGCTCTTCTTAGAATTAGTCAATCCAGGGAAATTTGATGACATGAGACAAGAATTTCCAGAGGAGGCCTTCCAAAGTGTCCTGAAAAGTTATGGCCATCACTTTGATTCAGGGAGACTGAGGTCTGAACTTCAAGTCCTGTATTCAGATCAGGACTTGCAGGGTAACAGGGGAAAGCTGTGTGATTACTTGGTGTTCCTCAAAGACATGGAGTTGGACAGTGCAATGCCTCAGCTTTACAAACTGTTCTCATTAGTGGCAACAATTGGAGCTACATCTGCAGGTGTAGAAAGGAGCTTCTCCTGTTTAAAGCGTCTCAAGTCCTACACCCGTAACACAATGGGCCAAGGTCGTTTAAGCAGCCTAGCTCTGCTGGCCATTGAGAAGACACTGGTCAAGTCACTGGAAAAGACGCCTAGTTGGTACAACAGAGTCACAGTGCATTTTCTCGAAAAGGAACGTAGGGCAGAATTTACTTTTAAATAAGTTTATAATGTAGGCCGAAAATGAGCTTCCCCTCTTTGAAAGACCAGCAGCCGCCACTGGTGGAAAACAAATCAGGTTCGATTATTAAGGCTTTTAATCATCAGAATGCTGCCGGTCGTTCCGCTCTACTGGCAGAGCTAAACGTCAAATTTGGTGGCTGCTCCTAAATTTTTGCTGGTGCTCCTAACTTTTTGAAGTTGGGAGCACCAGTGCTACCAGGTAAAAAAGTTAATTTCGAGCCCTGAATAGTATTTTAATCATTTAAATCCAAACTGCAGTACTTCTTTACAAGCAACAATTTAAGTAAAAATAGAAGACTGCAACTTTGCATGTGGTTGAGGTTGAAGCTGATATTTTTTTAACATTGTTATTAATGCTATATTAGGTTCTGATTCAGTGGTTGCAAAACCAAAACACGTGCAGATACAGAGCTGAATCTGTGCTTCTGAAGCGCACATCTTCCATAATGACACAATGTGCCTCCAATTTTGTTTCTCCAGTGCTACAGACATTAGCCTGACTACGTCAGACTTCCTACTTCCGCTAATTTCATTTCGCTCCTGTAGTCAGTCTGAGATAGCAGCCTATCTTTCAGTTTTCCACCGGCCTGAAAACAGCCGGCCAATCAACGAACAGAGGGCGGGCTGAGAGCCGTGACGTAGACCCTAAGGCGCCGAGTTTAAGATTAGGTCAGGGAAATCGAAAACGACCGCGGATATGGAGACGCGGATGCAATTCGCTCTGTTGTGGAGAATATTCCCGGCATTAGCAAACTGAAGCCCGAACAAGAAGAGTGTGTATTAAACATTTTGAATGGAGGTGATGTTGTGGCCCTACTCCCTTTGGGAAAAGTTTAATTTATCAACTATTACCGATCGTCAGCGAGAAACTGGGGAGCCTTTAGACAGGTCAGTGTCTCCTTTCTTTTCCAGGTCTTAAATACCGTAAAACTTCAAATAATAGCCCGGGCTTTTATTTGCCCAAATCGTCGAACTTCACCGGCTTGTACTTGAGACAGGCGTCTATGTGAGACAGGCCTTTATAATTTAGTGTTGTTCATTGAGATGTTGTTCCTAGAGTCTCTAATCTCTAAAAATCTCCAAATGCTCCACGTGAAACCGCGGTCTTCCGACCTTTTACTATCTTGTCGATTGATTTTGATTAATATGCGCGAGGGAGAGAGAGCAAGACAGCGCTCGTGTTGTTTGAAGACGTGAGAGTGCGCGCGCGCGGCCGGGGCTCTCTCGCTCTCTCTCTCTCTCTCTGCTCGTTTGTGCGTCCCTGTCAAGCGCAGCAGTCATTCTATTACATCACTCACCGATCAAAAAAGTAGTTTACAGCCATGTTCACTCCGGTATTTCGCTCGCAATCCTCGCATCATCAAGTGTTTACAGTGGAAGTTCGATCATAGATTTGAGTTCGATGCATGATGTCTGTGGTTCGATGCGGCTGTGTCGGCGCATAACATACGTCATAAATAAACTTATCTGATTGGCTTACGGGTAACCAATGATTTTAAACTTCAGTACGCGCCCCCTAGCGAGAGAGAAAACACTTCTCTATTATGCTATGCCAGACTCTGTGTACGAAGCAAAGTGAAGTAGCAGAGTCTGGTATTACCAGGCTAACAGACATAACATCAGGAGACAACAGAAGCACAGAAGAAGTATAAGACATAGTCAAAACCTCATTCAAATATATTAAAGCAGTGGTATTGATGCCAGAGGCACATGGCACAGGCTGGTATAGTTGCTCTTACCCAACACAATTATTTTTCTGTTTAAAGACCATTTGACCACCTGATGTTGGAAACTATACAGCTCATAAATAATAAAAAAATGAAATCTGAATTAATATTAAATTATGATACTTTAAGCTTCACACTGAAAGTTGTTAGTGGTCAGATGAAACAAAAAAAAAGAGCTTTTTGGCAGCAAACACTTAAGATGGGTTTGGTGCACACAGGGATAAAAAGTACCCCATGTGTAGAATGAAATACTCTGCTGTATCTTTAATGTTGTGGGCCTAATTTTCTGCCAGAGGTCCTGGACATCTTGTTCAGATATATGGCATCATGGATTCGTTCAAATACCAACAGATAAAAAATCAAAACCTGACAGCCTCTGCTAGAAATCTTATAATGGGCTGTGGTTGGATCTTCCAACAGGACAGTAATCCAAAAAAAAGCATCAAAATCAAAACAAAAATGTGTCACTGAGCACAAAACCAAGCATCTGCAATGGCCATCCCAGTCCCTGACCTGAACCCATAGAAAATGAGTGGGCTGAACTGAAGAGAAGAAGCATCAACATGGATCTGGGAATCTGAAGGATCTGGAGAGATTCTGTATGAAGGAATGGTCTCTGATCTCTTGTCAGGTGTTCTCTAAACTCATCAGGCATTATAGGAGAAGACTCAGAGCTGGTATCTTGGAAAAAGGAGGTTGCAAAAAGTATTTAATAAAAGGGGGCAAATAATTGTTCCCAACGTGTTTTGGAGAAAAACATTTATTTCATAATGTGATTTTCCCCCAACTTTCAATTCTTTTACTTCAATGAAAGGTTAGATTTTTTCAAATTTTTTAAATAAAATATCAAAAGGATTAACAATGCAGATTTATTTTTTACAGCCATCTCTGATCATATTTACAAAGGGGGCAAACACTTTTTCACACCACTGTATATATATGGGGATGATTAGGAGGCCATGATGGACAGAGGCCCCTGGGCAAATTTGGCCAGGATGCCGGGGTTACACCCCTACTCTTTCGAAAGACATCCTGGGATTTTTAATGACCACAGAGAGTCAGGGCCTCGGTTTAACGTCTCATCCGAAGGACGGTGCTCTTTGACAGTATAGTGTCCCCATTACTATACTGGGGTGTTAGGACCCACACAGACCACAGGGTGAGCACCCCCTGCTGGCCTCACTAACACCTCTTCCAGCAACAACCTGGTTTTCTCAGAAGGTCTCCCATCCAGGTACTAACCAGGCTCAGCCCTGCTTAGCTTCAGTGGGCAACCAGTCTTGGGCTACAGGGTGATATGGCTGCTGGCTAATCACTTGTAAATTACTTGTAACGGAATTCACAAAACATACATAAAAATGTTAGCATATCACTTGATAATCATTTAAGAATGTATTGTAAAAAATAAATAGGCTATTAAATCAAAATATATGTCCAGCTATATATAAAATAAAAGTCCCTGGCTGAGATGCCGCTGCACTGATGGCCGCTGGAGATGCCGCTGCACTGATGGCCGCTGGAGATACCGCTGCACTGATGGCCGCTGGAGATGCCGCTGCACTGATGGCCGCTGGAGATACCGCTGCACTGATGGCCGCTGGAGATGCCGCCGGAGATGCCGCTGCACTGATGGTCGCTGGAGATGCCGCCGGAGATGCCGCTGGACTGATGGCCGCTGGAGATGCCGCTGCACTGATAGCCGCTGGAGATGCCGCTGCACTGATGGCCGCTGGAGATGCCGCTGGAGATGCCGCTGCACTGATGGCCGCTGGAGATGCCGCTGCACTGATGGCCGCTGGAGATGCCGCTGCACTGATGGCCGCTGGAGATGCCGCTGGAGATGCTGCTGCACTGATGGCCGCTGGAGATGCCGCTGGAGATGCCGCTGCACTGATGGCCGCTGGAGATGCCGCTGGAGATGCTGCTGCACTGATGGCCGCTGGAGATGCTGCTGCACTGATGGCCGATGGAGATGCCGCTGCACTGATGGCCGCTGGAGATGCCGCTGCACTGATGGCCGCTGGAGATGCCGCTGGAGATGCTGCTGCACTGATGGCCGCTGGAGATGCCGCTGGAGATGCCGCTGCACTGATGGCCGCTGGAGATGCCGCTGGAGATGCTGCTGCACTGATGGCCGCTGGAGATGCCGCTGGAGATGCCGCCGGAGATGCCGCTGCACTGATGGCCGATGGAGATGCCGCTGGAGATGCCGCTGGAGATGCCGCTGCACTGATGGCCGATGGAGATGCCGCTGGAGATGCCGCTGCACTGATGGCCACTGGAGATGCAGCTGCACTGATGGCCGATGGAGATGCCGCTGGAGATGCCGCTGCACTGATGGCCGCTGGAGATGCCACCGGAAGTGCCGCTTCGAGATGCCGATGCCGCATTTTGCGCTAGCCCTTACTGAACTTCTCCCTCTTGAAACTCTCGAAGGTGATTGACCAGTTCAATCCAAAGAGGTGTGAACTCCATTGTCCTCAAAAGGATGGAACGCCAGTTCCTCGCTCTCTTACACTTTTCTTCCTGGTCTTCGGTCTTCACCTCATCATCTTCAACCCTCTTCAACATCTCTCTTCGAGATCTTCTTTTCAGTTTAGTTTTCTTTTGTTTTCCCGTTTCGTATTCTACTTTGTTCATTTCCACAGACGAGTGAAATGAACTTAGCCTGAATTATTTTTCTTTGAGTAACTTCACTTCAAGGGACCTTTGAATACACCACGTCTCCGGACACCGGAAGCACCACGGAGAACGCGTGGCGCTCAGAACGACAACACGCGCCTTCCGTGCTCAGCAACACAAGAGAACCATTATGTGCAAGTATTTCGTTTTATCAAGCTTTATTTGTTTACCCCATTTAGGGTGATTTGATATCTTGGTGTCTCTATCTCATGGTTCCTTTCTCTGTGATTTTGCCATACTGTTGACCACTTCCTACCTCTCATTTTCTCTCATTGTTTTGTTGTTTTAATCTGTTGTATATACATTTATTCCGTGTAACTTTAGTTCACCTGTATACGTAGTTTTCCTTTATTAAATACATTATATTCATTTGATTGACTCACATTACTGCTCACATTACGAGGTCCCTTAAATGTTCGATCGAGCTACGAGCTTTACAAATTTGTCGATACTTAAATAGTATTTTTATAGAACAGGAAAGTTATTTTTCATGGCCAGAAAGATAGTCTTTCTTGCGAGTCTATAAGGATAATTTCTCTTGAGGATTGATGAAAGATCGGACGATCAGTTTTGCTGGACAAAGCAGATTATTCGATAATAAATTGACCCCATGAAAGGTTATCCTGACAATCGATCTATTTTAGACAATTGACATATTAATATTTAATTAT
The DNA here is from genome assembly GCF_029890125.1 of Rhinichthys klamathensis goyatoka. NCBI lineage: Eukaryota > Metazoa > Chordata > Actinopteri > Cypriniformes > Leuciscidae > Rhinichthys > Rhinichthys klamathensis. Next base: position 1,615,370 of record NW_026606557.1, read on the forward strand.
AATTCGTCGTTGTTACGACCCGTGAGGTCTGTGTGTTGTGTGTGTTGCTGTGGGTGTCTTTCTGCCTCTCGCCTGCAGGTGGTATCCGTGTCCTGAGCTGACACTGCGTGAAATCCCGCAGCTGGAGCTGATCAGCGGTGATTAGTGGGGTGTATAAATTGAGCCAGAGAAGTGCTCTCCTGGCTCTCACTTTTCCTTGGTGGCTTGTGTCAGTTTGGGTGGATTACTGTGTGATTTACTGTGTGATCGATTGTGTGGACAGTGGCTGGACGTGATCTGCTGGATCTTGATATCTTGACTTCTCTCCGCGCCGTGCGTCTGGTGACTTGGTGGAGGCAGCTGGAAGTCGGCGTGGTGAGCGGCGGGAAAACTTTGCGTGTGCTTCACCAACGCGGTGGGAGCCGCGAAGACCGTATTGTGTTGCATATTTTCTAATGATGTTTTATTAACAAAGTTCGGGAGGAGCACGTTCAGATAATTAAACCTAATTAAACACACGTGGAGCACATTCAGATAATCAAACCTAATTAGACACGAGTGGTGCTTAATCAACGAGTTAAGCGCTGTGTATATATACAGCAAACTTACCTCCGTTCATTGACAGTTTAACAGCATTTGGCCCCGCAGTACCTTCCTAACATGCCCGAATCGAGCGCTTCCCGTTTGATGAAGAATCTTTCGTCCTTCAGGATTAGGAATCTTTGCCACAATCCTCTGGTATTATCTCGTGGGCGTCAGGCCAAACAAATGGGTCCTCGCCACCGCGGGCGAAACATCAGCAATCTACTTCCGCGTATTTCTTTAAACTGTCCCATTCAATAATTCCTGCCATAGAGAAATGGTCATAAGGCAATGCCGCCCTCTTAATTCGAAGGAACGGGTCTTCCTCCAGCGTCAGGCCGCCCCAGCAGGCCCTAAGTAAGCCGCGCTGCAGATTCAGTCCCGGTCAGTCCACACTCAACATCTGCCGGGTCAACTCTGTGAGTGCTTGGCTCAAAACCTTTTCGTTTTCTGTCCCTAATTGAACTTCGTATCACTTCAGTTGTTGAATCACATTTTGATCGGGGGAACGCGCGTTTTAAATAGTTTCCGTACAAATGATTTGCCGTTCATTAACGCGATGCTTCTTTTTGGTAAACTCACACGTAAACAATAGGTCGCACATTACGTGCAGATTGCACACAGAATCATTAAGAACCTTTCGTTAACACTGTCCTGCAATTTATTTACAAAAATCGCTTAGAAACTTAAAGTTATAGCATAAATGCATTTTTTTTTTTTTTTTTTTTTTTTTGAAGTAGGTAGGCTAGTTTAAAGCCACAGTTTCACTATTGGTTTTTCTGATTCAGAACGAACAAATCGGCAGGTAATATGACCCATAGAAATGATCAAAATAAACGAAATAAACGGAGAAAATAAGAACATTTTCGTACGTTTAATAATCGATCTCTCAGCCCCGCACAGTTTCTGCTGAGCTCGGGATTCCAATTGCACAGGTTAAAACCATGGGTTCAGCCTCGTCCATTTGAATTCTGGGCATTAACTTGGATACAGTTGTTTTCCAGGCCTCACTGCACAAGAAAAAATCGATAGGATATTTTGATCTCGCCCACCTTCCCACTGTTCTAAAACGCGAACTGCTATCTTTGCTCGGCCACTTAAACTTCAGATGCGCATAATCCTGCAAGGATTTAATCTCTCACCACCTCTTCGCGTTTTTGATTAACGCGCAAGAAGACGAGCATCGGCCCACCAGGCCCCAACCTACTCCTCCCTTTGCTCAGCCTCACACCAGAGGAACTCAATTTGTCCAGGTAAATTTCTCCACTGCCGCATCAGTGATGTCTTCTCCGCTCCCGCAGGAGCTCATTTCTCCAGGTAAGTTTTCTGCTCCCGCAGGAGCTCTGTTTCTCTGGACACAAGTTTGACCCATGCTTTTTGCTTAAAGTTGAAGACCCAACTTTGTGTATGTTTTGTAAAATTCCCTTATCTGTCAAACATGTTTTATTAGATTGTTCTGCCCTTCATGCAAGCAGAATGCTCTTTTATGAAGTTTCTTCATTGAAGGACATATTTAATGAGATTATGCCTGAAAAGGTTTTAGATTTTTTATCATGTTAATTTAAATATATATATTATATAATATGACTTGTTGTTTATATTTGCTTTGTTTTTATTGTATTTATATGATATTTGTATTTTTGTGATTGAATTTTTGCCATGAAAATAGCTCTGGATGCCGACATGGCATTAAATAAAATAATCTGATCTGTTTCTCTGGCTATTTTCTCCACTGCCGCTGCAGTGATGTCTCCTCTGCTCCCGCAGGAGCTCTTTTTTTCTCCAGGTAAGTTTATCCACTGCCACAGCAGTGATGTCTCCTCTGCTCCCGCAGGAGCTCTGTTTCCCTGGCTATTTTCTCCACTGCCGCAGCAGTGATGTCTCCTCTGCTCCCGCAGGAGTTCTGTTTCTCTGGCTATTTTCTCCACTGCCGCAGCAGTGATGTCTCCTCTGCTCCCGCAGGAGCTCTGTTTCCCTGGCTATTTTCTCCACTGCCACAGTAGTGACGTCTCCTCTGCTCCCGCAGGAGCTCTGTTTCCCTGGCTATTTTCTCCACTGCCGCAGCAGTGATGTCTCCTCTGCTCCCGCAGGAGCTATGTTTCCCTGGCTATTTTCTCCACTGCCGCAGCAGTGATGTCTCTGCTCCCGCAGGAGCTCTGTTTCCCTGGCTATTTTCTCCACTGCCACAGCAGTGATGTCTCTGCTCCCGCAGGAGCTCTGTTTCCCTGGCTATTTTCTCCACTGCCGCAGCAGTGATGTCTCCTCTGCTCCCGCAGGAGCTCTTTTTTTCTCCAGGTAAGTTTCTCCACTGCCACAGTAGTGACGTCTCCTCTGCTCCCGCAGGAGCTCTGTTTCTCTGGCTATTTTCTCCACTGCTGCAGCAGTGATGTCTCCTCTGCTCCCGCAGGAGCTCTGTTTCTCTGGCTATTTTTCCACTGCCGCAGCAGTGATGTCTCCTCTCCAGTACCTCACTATTCAGAATTAATATTCCTGTTAAAACCCCTACGTGATGCCTCTTTCTCTGTCCAGCGAGCATTGGTCTCCCAGCGGACGTTGCATGCATCTATGTTTCCTCTTTCTCTGTCCAGCGAGCATTGGTCTCCCAGCGGACGTTGCATGCATCTATGTTTCCTCTTTCTCTGTCCAGCGAGCATTGGTCTCCCAGCGGACGTTGCATGCATCTATGTTTCTCTTTCTCTGTCCAGCGAGCATTGGTCTCCCAGCGGACGTCGTATGCATCTATGTTTCCTCTTCCTCTGTCCAGCGAGCATTGGTCTCCCAGCGGACATTGCAAGCATCTATGTTTTCTCCTTTTTCTGTCCAGCGAGCATTGGTCTCCCAGCGGACATTGCAAGCATCTATGTTTCCTCTTTTCTGTCCAGCGAGCATTGGTCTCCCAGCGGACATTGCATAATTCTGTCCAGCGAGCATTGGTCTCCCAGCGGACATTGCATAATTCTGTCCAGCGAGCATTGGTCTCCCAGCGGACATTGCAAGCATCTATGTTTCCTCTTTTTCTGTCCAGCGAGCATTGGTCTCCCAGCGGACTTTGCATGCATCTATGTTTTCTCTTTTTCTGTCCAGCGAGCATTGGTCTCCCAGCGGACTTTGCATGCATCTATGTTTTCTCTTTTTCTGTCCAGCGAGCATTGGTCTCCCAGCGGACTTTGCATGCATCTATGTTTTCTCTTTCCCATCCAACAGGTATCGATTTCCCAGCGGACAGCAAGAAATCTCCAGTCCGGGCTTCCAAAAAAACGCGCCACTCCACCGTCAGCCGGTAGGGCCCATCAGCCCGACGCTGTGAGCTGCTCCCGTCGGAAGCTACATGGGCCCTCCTGGTTGGGCATTCCCAAATCTTGTCAACCAGTAGGGCCCGTCCGCCCAGCGCAGTGAGCTGCTCCCGCCAGAGGCAACACGGGCCCTCCTGGTCAGGCGGCATAAATCACGCTGTTCATCGGCCGGTAGAGCTCGCCTGTCTGACGCTGTGAGCTGCTCCCGTCGAGAAACGGTGCGAGCCCTCCCAACTGTTGTTCCAAATTACGACTGCTCCCCGTTCGTGAGCCAGCAGGCCCTCCTGGTCAAGCAACCAGGCTTATTCTCAAAACGCCAGCCCGCCAAATTCTCTGCGTTTTGGGGGGTCTTTAGTCTGGCGGCTGTCCTTTGCTCTTTTTGCCTTTTGGGGGAGTACTCTGGGTTCGGGCAAAATTCCGAGCTCGGAGCCCTCCCCCCGGACAGCACGCCAAATACGCATAATCTTTACTCTGTTTAATTGATGTAAGTGTGAACTCGTGAAATGATGTTTTATTAACAAAGTTCGGGAGGAGCACGTTCAGATAATTAAACCTAATTAAACACACGTGGAGCACATTCAGATAATCAAACCTAATTAGACACGAGTGGTGCTTAATCAACGAGTTAAGCGCTGTGTATATATACAGCAAACTTACCTCCGTTCATTGACAGTTTAACAGCATCCCTCCACCACCCCATCTCCTCACTTATAGTCCTAATACTCTTACAACAACGGGGGGAGTACTCTGGGTTCGGGCAAAATTCCGAGCTCGGAGCCCTCCCCCCGGACAGCACGCCAAATACGCATAATCTTTACTCTGTTTAATTGATGTAAGTGTGAACTCGTGAATTGAATATCTTGTGTTCATTAATTTACTTTACATAACATACCCCCATATCGTTTTTTTTTTTTTTTTTATGAGAGAAGAGATTTTGTGAAATAAACACATGAACTTGACACGTGTTTTGGGTCATCCTTGGTTTTTCACCCGGTATTTAGCTATTTTGTCAGTCCCTCACCCCTAGACATATCAGGGACGTAACAAAAGTGGGGGCTCATCCGGGATATTTCTGGAAAACCAGGATGCTTAATTCATGTTTCATGTTGAATGTATGGTGATTAAGCTTTATATTATATTTGTAGTCAACTTTTACATTTTTTGCTGACGCTGCTCGCCCCATTACTTCTGCTAGTGGGTTATCTCCACAGTCTGCTGGTGAGTATGATGTGAGCAAATATATTTCCCTGGTGCCTGTTTTCCGTGAGGCCGAAGTGGAAGTTTATTTTGGTGCATTTGAACGTGTTGCTGGGGCTCTACGCTGGCCTAAAGAGGTGTGGGCCATCTTACTCCAGTGTAAACTGACTGGTAAGGCCCAGGAAGCGTGTGCAGCATTGTCTGTAGAGGACGGGTTGAATTATGACTGTGTTAAGAATGCTATTTTGAGAGCTTACGAGTTAGTGCCAGAAGCATACCGACAGCGTTTTCGTGGCCTACGGAAAGCTCACAATCAAACCTTTAAAGATTTTGCTCGTGAAAAGAGGGTCCTCTTTGATCGATGGTGCGCAGCATGTAAAGCAGATGATGTGGCTTCTATACGTGAGCTAATTTTGCTGGAGGATTTTAAGAACTGTTTGCCAGAACATACTGCGGTATATTTGGGTGAACAAAAAATTGTTTCCCTACAACAGGCAGCCATATTCGCAGACGAGTTTGCGCTTCTGCATAAGACCACTTTTACTAAGCGCGAGGTTTCTTCACGAGTGGGGTTTCAAAGGACTGAGCAGCCAGTGCGTAATCCCCTTGACAGTCGTCCCAATGTGTCCTCCACTCAGAAGGCAGACAGAGTCTGTTTTTTTTGTCGCAAGGCTGGACATATAATTGCTGAGTGCAGAGCTTGGAAGGGGCAGCAACCCAGTCCAAATCAAAAGCAACCAAAGGGTGTGGGGTTGATTAAAACGTCTCCCCGACCCCAGGGGCTAGAGCCTGAGATGCGTGAGGCAGCTGATGACTGTTTTAAACCCTTTATCTTTGAAGGTTTTGTTTCTTTGACAGGGAAAGCAGAAGACCAGCGACGAGTGAGAATACTGCGGGACACAGCCTGTTCACAGTCATTAATGCTGTCTGGCACTCTCCCCGTGGGTGACAGTTCTGATGTAAGTGCAGTCGTGAGAGGTATTGAGATGGGTTTTGTACCAGCGCCACGACACCAGATTTTTGTCCATTCCGATTTAGTGACTGGATTTTTCATGGTGGGTGTACGTGCCGAGTTTCCGATAGAGGGCATTGAGGTAATAATGGGGAACGATATTGCTGGGGGGAAGGTGTTTCCTATTTCTAAGGTAGTCAGCAATCCTATCCCGGAGTCTGAACAGGATGAGTTGGGGAAAAATCATCCTCATATTTTTGTAGCCAGCGTGACTACAAGAGCGCAGTCTCGTAAACAGATCCAGGAAATTAACCTATCTGACTCACTTTTTGCCTCCATTTTCTCTGAGGAAGGTGTGCCCCATGATGATCCTGTGAGCTGCAAGGTGGGCGGAACTGAAAAGGTAGTGGACTCCGTGGGTGAGTTTGATCCTGCACCGTTGCCGCTCACTCCTAATGCTCTGACAAAAGCTCAAAGAAGTGATCCCTCATTGGTTAGATGTTTTGCTTCGGCAAAAACAAACAACACAGAGTGTAACAGTAAGCAACCTTTCTTTGTGGATAATGGGGTACTGATGCGCCAGTGGGTTTCTCAGGCAGATGATGCAGGTATGGAGCCGGATATCGATTGGAAAGTGGTTTACCAGGTAGTTGCGCCTGTTGACTGTCGACAGCAGATACTGTCATCGGCACATGAGCATGTATGGGCAGGTCATTTGGGTATTAGTAAAACATAACCGTGTACTAAAACAATTCTTTTGGCCAGGCCTAAAAACTGATGTGACCCGTTTTTGTAAAACCTGCAGGATCTGTCAAATTGTCGGCAAACCAAACCAGCCTGTCCCACCAGCCCCGTTGCAGCCCATTCCCGTGATTGGTGAACCATTTGAACACGTCATGGTCGATTGTGTAGGCCCGTTACCCAAAACCAAAACTGGTAATCAATTCCTGCTCACCATGATGTGTGTTGCTACGCGATATCCAGAAGCCATTCCCCTGTGTAGAATCACGGCCGTGTCAGTAACCAAGGCCCTAATCAAGTTCTTCACTACCTATGGTTTGCCCAAGATAGTACAAACCGATCAGGAAACTAATTTCCTTTCTAAGGTGTTCAAACAAACTCTCATCTCATTGGGAATCGCTCACTCAGTGTCTAGTGCCTATCACCCCGAGTCACAGGGAGCTTTGGAGCGCTGGCACCAAACATTAAAATCCATGCTCAAGAAATATTGCCATGAGACATGTAAAGATTGGGATGAAGGAGTGCCTTTTGTACTTTTTGCTGCCCGTGACACAAAGCAGGAGTCCTTAGGTTTTAGTCCAGCCGAGCTTGTGTTTGGCCATAACGTGCGTGGCCCTTTAAGGATGCTGAGAGAAAAGATGGTACATGATAAGTCTTCCAAAACTAACGTGTTGGATTTTGTTTCCCGGGGCAGGGAGCGGTTACATCGTGCTGTGGAGCTAGCAAGGGAATCACTTTCTTCCACACAGACCCGTATGAAGAGGCGGTTTGATAAAAAGGCAGTGGAACGGAGGTTCAAGGCAGGTGACAAGGTGTTGGTCTTGCTGCCTGTCCCTGGGTCTGCCCTCACTGCCAAATTCTCAGGGCCATATGATGTGGAAAGAAAACTTTCAGAGACAGATTATGTCATCCGTACACCTGACCGTAGACGGAAAACACGCCTATGTCATGTAAACATGTTGAAGTTTTTTCATTCCAGACATGGCGATCCGATGGAACCGGTACAGACTCCAAAATTGGCAGTAGTGGGAGCTACATCTCTCGTTAGTGATTGGTCTGAGGTTGATCTAGCAATGCCATGTGAAGATCACATGTGTGGTAGGCTGGCTAACTCTGAGTTTATGGCTACTTTAGCTCAATAATTGTCTTACTTACCCACATCTCAACGGCAGGATGTGATTGATTTACTACGTGCTCACCCCACCATCTTAGGTGCAGTGCTGGAGCACGATATTGACGTGGGTGATGCTAGACCTATTAAACAGCATGCTTATCGCTCCCCGATAGCCAAACGGGAAGCGATGAAAAGGGAAGTCAGTTATCTAATAGAACACGGCCTAGCCAAGACTAGTTATAGCCCGTGGAGCTCACCCTGCTTGTTAACGCCTAAGTCTGACGGGACGTTTCGTTTCTGTACTGATTTTAGAAAGGTGAATGCAGTTACCGTGTCTGACTCTTTTCCGTTGCCCCGCATGGACGACTTAATTGATAGGGTTGGCCCAGCTAAATTTATCACAAAGTTAGATTTACTGAAGAGATACTGGCAAGTGCCTTTGACCCAGCGTGCTTCGGATATCTCAGCCTTTGTGACACCAGATGCTTTTATGCAGTACACTGTAATGTCCTTTGGGGTGAAAAATGCTCCTGCCACTTTTTTTTTTTTTTCAACATTTTTTTTATTGGTTTTTGTTTGAACATAAAGACAACAAAATAAACAAAATAATGAGTAAGAAACAAAAAAACAATTAAGAATGAAGATAATAAGATACACATTACAGGACATCCAGAACAACACTAAACCATAAAATAATGTAAAATAAAATAAAATAAATAAAATATACATTTTGATATTACAGCCCACAGACTGACATTTTGTAGTTTAATTCTACTATTTTACCAGAACTATTATTTGTTTTGCTGGATTACAGGAACTGAGTTAAATATTGGACATGACCACTACAGAAGAGTTAGGTAGTTCAATCATCCCATATTGTCTGGTCAACTTGGTTACAGTAATGTAAGAAGGGAGCCCAAATTTGATCAAAGTCTTTTAGTTTCCCTTTAACAACATAAGTAAGTTTTTCCAAAGCAAGGTTGCTGGTCATTTCTTTAAACCACTGACCTGGGTTAGGTCCTTGGGTTTCCTTCCATTTTAAAGCAATAGTACGCTTGGCCTGAAGTAAACTAAAATCAATTAGTTTGCGCTTTCTTGCATTCACCTCAAGATTTACTGGGTATATATGAAACAGACAAAATTTGGGTGCAAGAGGGATATTTACTTCAGTTAGTTTACCAATCATGAAAACAATCTCCTTCCAAAATCCTTGAATTTCATTACACTCCCATACACAATGATAAAGGGTACCAATTCCTTGTTTACATTTTGAACAACTATCTGGAATATTTGGATTAAATTTATGTAGTTTGACTGGGGTGATGTATGTCCGCAAAAGCCATTTATATTGAAGTAATTTACTCCTAGTATTGATGCTGTGATTTTGGGCAAATAAACAAGATTCCATCCACTCTTCTTTAGAAATGTATTCCTGAAGGTCATTCTTCCATGCTGTTAAATAAGACAGCGAACTATCTTTTGATCCCTCTAAAAGTATATTATAAAATAATGACAGATTACCCTTGTCCCTTAAATGCTTTAAAGTGTGCTTTTCTATAGTTGACAAAGGGGGTTCTGAATAGTTTTTAATTTCAGAATGTATAAAACTTCTTATTTGTAAATATTAAAAAAAATGTTTCTGAGGGATATCATATTTTCTCATCAGTTGTTGGAATGATAACATTATACCTTCCTCGTATAAATCTTTTACTTGACTTATTCCCTTATACATCCAGTTATCAAATCCCTTATCACTTCTACCCGGTACAAACTTTGTGTTACCCCAAATTGGTGACAAACCTGACATTGTAATTTCTTCATCTAGAAACTTGTGAGCTTCATACCATAATGAGATGGTATTCCTAAGGAAAGGATTATTTGTAGTTTTATTGAGCATTTTAATTGAAGAAGAATAAAGATACATTCGTAATGGAATCATTATTGCATCTTTTTCTATATCTATCCACGCTGGAATGTCTGTGTCTATGAAGTAGTACCTAGCAGAACAAAGTTGAGCTGCCCAATAATAAAGTTTTATATTTGGTACTTTAAGCCCTCCCCGTTCATATGGTAGGTAGAGTAAGGAGAGACGTAACCGAGGACGTTTATTATTCCATATAAATCTTGTGAATGTTTTCTTGAGTATAGCAAAGAAGGAAGCTGGAAGAGGGAGTGGAATTGATTGGAAAAGATATAAAAATTTAGGTAGGATCGACATTTTTAGGATACTTATACGCCCAATAATAGAAATTGGCAGTGCATTCCATCTCTCGAGTGAGTCCATAACTTTCTTTACTAATGGGTCATAATTCCTTGGAATGATTTCTTTTATGTTTGGGGTTATCTTAATCCGTAAGTATGTAAAACCTTCAGGAGAGCTGACAAATTGCCTGGAGATCGGATAGCTACTCCTTTCATCTCCATTCAGTAATAGTAGGGCACTTTTATTATTGTTAATTTTGTAACCTGAAAACTTTCCAAATACAGTTAGTATATAATTAAGCGCTTGAATAGAAGGGTCTAGATTTGTAAGAAACACCACAATATCATCTGCAAACAGAGATAAACGATGTTCCCTCTCACCTACTGTTATGCCCTTTATTTCAGAACTACTCCGGATTGCCATTGCAAGGGGCTCTACTGCAAATAAAAATAACAAAGGGGACAATGGACACCCCTGTCGAGTACCTCTACTTAAGTTAAAGGGTTTTGAAATGTGATTATTTGTTATTATTTCTGCCTGTGGATCATTATAAAGGAGCCTAATCCATTTAATATACCCATCACCTAGCCCAAATCTCTTAAAGGATTAGTTCACTTTTGAAAAAACTTTTGCTGATAATTTACTCACCCCCATGTCATCCAAGATGTCCATGTCTTTTTTTTTTCCTCAGTCGAAAAGAAATTAAGGTTTTTGATGAAAACATTCCAGGATTTTTCTCCATATAATGGACTGAAATGGGAACCACACGGTCCAAGGTCCAAAATACAGTTAATAACAGTTTCAGATGCAGCTTCAAATGTCTTTAAACGACACCAGACGATGAATAAGGGTCTTATCATGCGAAACGATCGATCATTTCAAAAATAAATAAAAAAGTTAAAGTTTTATAGGCACAAATGCTCGCCTTGCGAACTGCATCTGAAACTGTTATTAACTGTATTTTGGACCTTGGACCGTGTGGTTCCCATTTAAGTCCATTATATGGAGAAAAATCCTGGAATGTTTTCATCAAAAATCATTTGGTAAAACGACCAGGTCATTGAAAATAAGGATCTCAGAACACAGATCAAACATTCGTAATCATGACATCAAAAGCCCAGTAGCGGTGCACTTTTCACAAGCCTCTCATAACGTTTCTTCTCTCAGATATTGTGGCATTGAACTTGTGAAACAGCCCTCCCGTGGAGGAGACGTAAATCGTCTGTTGCTTAAAAGAGAAGCATTCTGGATTTATACCCTGGACACTTTAGCTCCAAAAGGGTTGAATGAAGACTTTGACCTGAGGCCATTCCTGTAAATAACTTATGTCAATGAAAAAGAATTTTCAACAAATTTTGTAAATGTTGTGCGATCGTTTTGCTGATTTGATATATGTAACACACCATTGTGGTATTCTTTATGCATTTACATTCTGGCTCATCTATCATGATTGTTCACAGTGGTAGAGATACTTTTTCAATAAATATATTTTTTTAGGCTGTGCCTTAAGCACTTTAGGTTTTCTTAGCTACCAAATATATTTAATAGATTTTTTTGTATTATAAATGTTGGTATATACTTAATAGATTTTCTAATAGATTTTCTTGTATTATAAATGTTGTTATATACTTCTTACATATTTTTATCTGTTTGTCTGATGTAATTGTGCTTTCACTTGATTGGTTCTATCATGGATGTATGTGATCATGTGACCATGTATGGCTGTATATAAGGAGGTGTGTCTTTCCACTTGTTTATGTCTGATGAAGGGCTGGGCCCGAAACGTTACACGAGGTGAGCAACTATTAAAACTCGCTTAGGAGCATCTTCTGGTGTGCGGACTCATTGTTTACCTTTGCTAATTCATTGTATTGGGCTTTTAGTACAAGTTCTTTTCGCTTTACAGGGTCATTGTTGCTAAAAAGGTGTTCCTCTGATACCTTAATTTGTTTTTCCAAATTTACTAATTTTGTCTTATATTTTTTTTATCTATATCTTGTATAACTTAATATCTCCCCCCTGATATAGGCTTTAAAGGCCTCCCATTTGATTGAAGCACTTGTCTGATTTGTATTAACTAGAAAGTATAGGTCTATTTTGTCCTCCAGGAATTTAACAAAGTCAGGGTCCAGGAGCCAACTTGCTTGAAATCGAAATCTGGGAGGGGAAGATACAAGATTGTCAATTTGGAGTGTAAAAGTAACTGGGGCATGGTCAGATAATAATATACTGTCGTACCAGCATCTTCCTACTTTTGAAACTAAGCTGTTAGAAATAAAAAAATAATCTATTCTCGAGTATGTTTTGTGTGTGTTTGAGAAGCACGAATATTCTTTTTTACTTGGGTTAAGATACCTCCATATTTCCACTAAATTCATTGTATTGGGCTTTTAGTACAAGTTCTTTTAGCTTTACAGGGTCATTGTTGCTAAAAAGGTGTTCCTCTGATACCTTAATTTGTTTTTCCAAATTTACTAATTTTGTCTTATATTTTTTTTATCTATATTTTGTATAACTTAATATCTCCCCCCTGATATAGGCTTTAAAGGCCTCCCATTTGATTGAAGCACTTGTCTGATTTGTATTAACTAGAAAGTATAGGTCTATTTTGTCCTCCAGGAATTTAACAAAGTCAGGGCCCAGGAGCCAACTTGCTTGAAATCGAAACATACACAGTTATATACTTTATCAGGGGCGCAACTACCCAGTGTCAAAGGGGTTTGCAGCAACAATTTTGCGCCCCCCCCCCCCCCCAAAAAGAAAAATAAATAAATACACTCACCTAAAGGATTATTAGGAACACCATACTAATACTGTGTTTGACCCCCTTTCGCCTTCAGAACTGCCTTAATTCTACGTGGCATTGATTCAACAAGGTGCTGAAAGCATTCTTTAGAAATGTTGGCCCATATTGATAGGATGGCATCTTGCAGTTGATGGAGATTTGTGGGATGCACATCCAGGGCACGAAGCTCCCGTTCCACCACATCCCAAAGATGCTCTATTGGGTTGAGATCTGGTGACTGTGGGGGCCATTTTAGTACAGTGAACTCATTGTCATGTTCAAGAAACCAATTTGAAATGATTCGAGCTTTGTGACATGGTTCATTATGCTGCTGGAAGTAGCCATCAGAGGATGGGTACATGGTGGCCATAAAGGGATGGACATGGTCAGAAACAATGCTCAGGTAGGCCGTGGCATTTAAACGATGCCCAATTGGCACTAAGGGGCCTAAAGTGTGCCAAGAAAACATCCCCCACACCATTACACTACTACCACCAGCCTGCACAGTGGTAACACGGCATGATGGATCCATGTTCTCATTTTGTTTACGCCAAATTCTTACTCTACCATCTGAATGTCTCAACAGAAATCGAGACTCATCAGACCAGGCAACATTTTTCCAGTCTTCAACTGTCCAATTTTGGTGAGCTCTTGCAAATTGTAGCCTCTTTTTCCTATTTGTAGTGGAGATGAGTGGTACCCGGTGGGGTCTTCTGCTGTTGTAGCTCATCCACCTCAAGTTTGTGCGTGTTGTGGCTTCACAAATGCTTTGCTGCATACCTCGGTTGTAACGAGTGGTTATTTCAGTCAAAGTTGCTCTTCTATCAGCTTGAATCAGTCGGCCCATTCTCCTCTGACCTCTAGCATCAACAAGGAATTTTCGCCCACAGGACTGCCGCATACTGGATGTTTTTCCCTTTTCACACCATTCTTTGTAAACCCTGGAAATGGTTGTGCGTGAAAATCCCAGTAACTGAGCAGATTGTGAAATACTCAGACCGGCCCGTCTGGCACCAACAACCATGCCACGCTCAAAATTGCTTAAATCACCTTTCTTTCCCATTCTGACATTCAGTTTGGAGTTCAGGAGATTGTCTTGACCAGGACCACACCCCTAAATGCATTGAAGCAACTGCCATGTGATTGGTTGATTAGATAATTGCATTAATGAGAAATTGAACAGGTGTTCCTAATAATCCTTTAGGTGAGTGTAAGTGTGCCATGTAATAAGTGAGTAGGAACGAGTGAGAGCTAACAGATAAAATAAGTGCAAAATTGTCATTTATTAATACAAATACAATTAAACTATAGCTACTCCACCGTGATGAACCCCCCTAAAAAAACAATAAGCTCCATTGGAACAGCAATACCAGTGTTTCTCACAGGATTTTAGGTAAAACTGTGGTAGGTGGACCTCTGTTTCTCTAGGGGGGTTCGGGGGCATGCCCCCCCGTAAGAAAATTTTGTGTTCTTTAATGTTAAATTCAGCAGTCTGGTGCACTTTGAGAGTTCAAAATTAAAAGCTCCAACAACCCATATTCAGGGTGCAAATTAAACAAAGAAAAATTCAAACCTCTTTTAGTTAGTGTCTGTCTACATTACACTACTACATAATAATAGTTATAATATTAATCCCATGATAGTAATAGCCATATATTGTAAAACAAATGCACTGAAAATAAAGGAAACTTTCATAATTAGTTTTGTACTAATTTCTATACTTAAAGATATAAGCACATGATGACATGTTTCATGGGCCGGTGTGTCAGAAAAAAAACTAACGCTGACTTTTTTTGACCAATGCATTACACCGGCACCACTAACCCAGCGCCACCAATTAAGCAAAAAAAAAAAAAAACCCGAATGTACGCCGCCGATGTACGAGTTTTATGGGCCGTTAAGACAAAAAAAAAAGTATGAGATGTATCGGCCGAAAAAGCACGTCGGCCCACCGGGAATCTCCCGGTAGTCCCGATGGCCACAGAGATATAGATAGCCTACATGCCTGGATGTCACACTTTACCTGTTGGCTTTCAGCATGCACTTATTGAGCTGCTGTCGCATCAATTGACATGCCGTCTCCTTTTCCCTTTCTTTTTCTATTTTTAGCCCCCCAGCATTTTGTTTTATCCATCTTTTTCGACGACAACTCACTACTCGTACCTGCTCGCTCAGCGCTCACGGCGCCCCCGCCCGCTCGCGATATTACCCCGCCCCCCTTCTCCACGAGGGCGCCTACTCTAGCCTGTTAGTCCTCTAAAATTTTATATAACATTGAAGAAATGCAGAAATGATTTAGAAACGCGCAACAGCAGCTACATATAGAAAATACAATATATATATATATTTTTTTTAATTATTTTTTCTTTTTTTTTACCATCGCTTTGGCGCCCCCCTTGGTGCTGCGCCCCTATGCGCCGCATATAGCGCATACCCACTTTTTGCGCCACTGTACTTTATGATAATTTTTTTAGATTGTTGATGCGTATTATCTATTCCTGAAGAGCGATCATACATTGGGTTTAACACACAATTAAAATCTCCTCCAATTACATAATTTCCAGGATATGATGATAATGTGAGAAAGAAGTTCTGATAAAAGGAAGGGTCGTCTATATTAGGAGCGTATATACTTATTAGATTAATTTGTGTTGACAAAATCGTACCGTTAAGAACCATGTACCTCCCTAACGGATCTATATGTTGCTTTCTTAACTGAAATGGAACTGACTTGTGTATGAGGATCATGACTCCTCTAACTCGAGAGGTGAAAGAGGCATTGAAAACCTGACCTGGCCATCTCTTTGTGACCCTACTGATATCGTCTTTTATTAAATGTGTTTCCTGTAAGAAAACTATATTTGATCGCATTTGTTTCAGTCGACCTAATACTTGTTTAAGTTTTACTAAGTTATTTAGCCCTCTTGTATTCCAGCTACAGACACTTATCTCTGACTTACTAATCGTTTACTATCTCGTGTTACCATGTAGACATAGCTGTGTCCAAACAAACCATAGAAAAACAAGAAAAATAAAATAAAATATTGATTCCTCTACAACCCCCCGCCCCCCATACATTCCCCCAAACGGAAAGCATGGAAATACCCCCCAATCACCAACTTTGGTTATGAAACACGCTTGATCCATATAACATGGAGCAACCTTTTGCAGGCTCACTATCGTTATTCACCCCTCTGGGCTCGCAAACTAATAAACTGGATAAATAACAAAACTGGACCACTAACATAATTGAAATCACTCCCATAATTCCACCCTCATCGAACATAGGCACAACTTAAATTTGACTTTTGTCAAATTATTCGTAAACTTATGTAGGCTACTCACATATGTAAGGATTCAGGGCGGATCTAATCCGTGGGGAATTTGCATAAATTAATTAATAATTGGTAATTAATAATTATTCATACATGTTTGGATTAGATCAATCTTACATTGAATTTACTCTCCCTCTAAGGGAGGATCTATCATTTTACCTGCATGCATACGTGTATCCTTGCATTTTAACTACAAGTTGATTGCATAGATCACGTTTTACAGACAGGTAAAATTTAATTAGCTCAATTGTCAGATTAATATTGGGGGAATCCCACATATCATCTTACTTCATAGGATTTCAGGAAACGCAATTCTCTGGCCAGAAGAACTGGGTTTTCTGCCCTATAAACACATACTCTTTAAAGTATTTTTAATTTATAAAGCCGTAGCTTGATCTATTCATTTCAGAGACCTGGAGTATGAGCAGACACAGTAACATCAATCAAAATGAATATAATGGATTTAATAAAGGCATGACTACTTATGTATTTACTACGGTTACATGGGATATATGTATTTACAAACACATAGACAACAATGAACAATATAATAAGACATCAATGAACGAGAAATGCATAAAGTTTGGACAATGGATAACGTACACGCGTGAGCGAGTAAGAGAGAGAGGAAAGGGGATGGGGAGAGAGAGAACAGAGAAATTGGGAGAATTTCATTGGCAGGAAGACATTCACCTCTCTGATAACAACACGAAACATCATCTTAAAACTTCTTAGAAGCTCTATAAAGAGATATACTTGCGCAAGTTTCTTGGTCTCTCTGTATCGCGGCAATCCTGCGCGGCCTTGTCTGGCCGCGTGCGTGAGAGGATTCCTATGTGTGTGAGGAAGCATCACGTGGGCTGCTTGGCGCGCGTGTTGAACGGAGGTTCACAGTCTTTGGGGTAACATTACCAAAGGGAAATAGTTCGGCTGAGTTCGTTTCACTTCGTAGAACGGAGGAATCACGAGGAGTTAATGTTCCATCTGTGCATGGCTGGCGAAGAAGCGCGTGCTTCGCTCGGTCCGGCGCGTCACGCGGTCACGTGCGCGTGTTTCTCCTTCAAAGCGAGCGCGCGCTCGTTTAAAGGTCCCTTGTAGATGGATTTGCTGAAGAGATATGTCACGGGGTTTTCTTTTCAATCGTCGATTGGAATTAAACACAGAGACTTATCTACAACTGAAAAACACAAACTAAACTAGAAACAAATAAAAGAAAGGCGAAGAGCTCGCCCGGAGGCGAGACGTTACATCATGACACGAGGACACGGGAGGAAGAGAGCGAGCGAAGGGGAGAAGCGTCATTTATCACTTTCGGAGAAATCCAGCCTCTTCCTGTTGGCTTGGCCAATTAGAGGGTTGGAAGTTTACAGGCGGGACTTTGGGTTTATGGCCCTTTGTCTCCAGAGAGAGACATCTGAAACCCTAATCTCGTCGGTTGTTTAAGAGAAGAATCTTCACAATTCTTATAATACTAATGTGTCACAAAGTTTAGCAAAATGTAATGTCAATTAACAAATGGGGAACGAAGATTGGAGTTTATCGAGACCAAACTTGCCACAAATGGATTTGGTTAAACATTAGTTGGCAAAGTTTGAAACATTATCCAATTAAGAGTTGTCGAGAAACATAGACCAAACCACAGAAAGGCAACTCATGAAATAGGGAACTTAGATACATCGTTCATACAATTCTCAAGTGGATATATAATAGCATATATATATGAATACAGGATTCATTTCTCCTCCTTGGTTAGAATTCAGAGAGAGAGAGAGAGAGACATACTTCTCTGACATTCCTGGTGCGGTCGTAAATGCTGTTATCTAAGACCCCAGGCTCTGACAGTATGTTAAGTTTTGGTTCTTACTGTCCCCAAAAGCTGGTGCACATAGAATCATAACTTTTACTGTAATTTCTTGTATCTGATTAATTCCGCTGGATCATGAGAATTAAAACAAGACCAAGAACGACGTATAACAATACTGGGAATAGACAGTTAAATGTAAAAATGCATAATGATAAAGTCACAGTTATTCCAATGTGACATGGGCAAATGGACACACATAAAAACACATCAAATATATCTGGTTGAAGGTCTTTTAAAGAAAAGAAGTTCCTTTGGGACATTCCAAAAATGTCATAAAATGTCTTAATGTCTTGTAAGCGGACACCACGCTCTGTCCTGAGTGTGGGTGTCAGCTGTGGGGGAGGTGTGTGTGTGTGTGTGTGTGTGTGTGTGTGTGTTTGTGTGTGTTTTTTCAAGTTCCAGGCCTTTTGGGGCTAAAGGCTTTGGGATTTTAGCACGAAGGTATTTAGTTATTCAGATTCACCCTGGCCCAGTCCTTACACATAGCTTATATAAAGAAATGAACCATGTATTAAACTAACGTTACACTTAAACAGATAGTAATTTGCTGAGGTAACATGATCCCAGTTCTAATCAAATATGAACATATTGTCACATGAATTGGACCACTCAGAACTTTACTTTTGTTTAATAAACACGGGAATTAAGTCCTGTTAACAAGTCTCTACTTGCCTATGGCGTTTAAGTTGAGGAACGCACTGACCGAATGAAGTCCTCAACCTCCAAGACCGATTTAAAAATGTGGCGCTGATCGGAGTGCGTAACTATCAGATGCGCTGGGTAGAGCATACCATAGCGGATTTCCATGTCTCTAAGTTGGGTCTTCACTCCATCAAACTGGCGTTGCCGCTGCCGCGTCTCGGCTGACAGATCCGGGAACAGGCTGATCCGTTGTCCTTCATATCGTAAGTATCGTAAGAATTTTACCAAACTCTGATCTTTCCAGATCTACTCTCTCTGATCTTTCCAGATCTACTCTCTCTGATCTTTCCAGATCTACTCTCTTTGATCTTTCCAGATCTTCCCTCTCTCTCACACACACACTGATCTTTCACGATCAGCTCTCTCTCTCTCTCCCTCTCTCTCTCTCTCTCACTCCCGTTGTTATTCGTTTGTCTCGTTAGTTTTACTGTTTACTGTACATACATGTATCCCGGGTTTAAATGTAGGATTCTGTATCCGTAGTTTCATTGTATTAAAACCATATTCTTGATTGCTTTCTGTCTAAAATGCTCATATTTACAAGTCAATGAAGTGTTTGATCTTTAGCTACAAAAGCTTTACAATTTGTTACTATTTCAGTAACCTAAATTTTATAATAACAGGAAGGTGATTTTCGTGGCCAGAAAATAGCTTTTTGAATTATAAGAAAGAGAGAATTTTTGTTGAAAATTGACAAGTTAATCTAACGGCCGTTTGCTGAACAGACAGATCGTTTGATAACTAAATTAATTCCTTTAAAGTTATCTCATATTTAATCGATCTGGAAAGGAGCCATTGATATTGTCACAGTCCTCGTCTGCACCTGTCTGTCCTTGTCTGCACTACACTACCCAGTATCCTCCTTGTCTCCACACCTGAACTCACTCCCTCACTTACCAGCCTGTTCATCGTTATCACCATCTGTTTCACCTGTCTTCAACTCGTTAGTGTTCATTTGGACTTGTATTTAGTTTGCTTCTGTTCTGCCTGTCCTTGTCGGTCGTTGTTTATGTTTAATGGTTTTTGCGTGTGAGATCCCTTCTGCCTGTCATCCCTGTACCTGTTTTGGAGTTTCTCGAGTAAATGTTTGAATTGGAGCTTTTTGTCTCAGCCTCTGTCTTTATCTACACCACAACCGTGACAGAACGACCGACCTAAACAATATGAGCTGGGAGCTCGCTGGACAGATCGCGGCTTTGGCTCTGCATAGCCGCGATCTGTTCACCTTCACCAGGAGGTTTGTTCCTCTGGCTGCCTCCAGCCCTCTGGGCGACCGGGCCATCATGGCATGTTATCGGCTGGGGGTGGAGTCCGTGGATCCGAGGGAGCTCCCAGACATCTCCGGTCTGGACTGGAGAGAGGCAATCTCCAGATGTCTGGAGAGCTTCCTCCCGGGGCATGCCATGACTTCCTGCCCAGACCCTTCACCGCTGATCCAGCCAGAGTCCGTCCAGCCAGGGACCGTCCAGCCAGGGACCGTCCAGCCCGAGAACCGTCCAGCCCAAGACCGTCCAGCCCGAGACCGTCCAGCCCGAGACCGTCCAGCCCCAGACCGTCCAGCCCGAGACCGTCCAGCCCGAGACCGTCCAGCCCGAGACCGTCCAGCCAGAGACCGTCCAGCCAGAGACCGTCCAGCCAGAGACCGTCCAGCCAGAGACCGTCCAGCCAGAGACCTCTTCGCCGCTGGTTCCGTTCAGCGCCAAGCCCTCTTCACCGCTGGTTCCGTCCAGCCCAGCCAAGCCTGCACCGCTGGTTCCGTCCAGCCAATCCGAGCCAGAGCCCGCTGGTCCCGCGCCAAAGCCTTCTTCACAGCTGGTCCTGCCCAGCTCAAAGCCCTCTTCACAGCTGGTCCTGCCCAGCTCAAAGCCCTCTTCACAGCGGGTCCTGCTCAGCTCGAAGCCCTCTTCACCGCTGGTCCCGCCCAGCTCAAAGCCCTCTTCACCGCTGGTCCCGCCCAGCTCAAAGCCCTCTTCACCGCTGGTTCCGCCCAGCTCAAAGCCCACTTCACCGCTGGTTCCGCCCAGCTCAAAGCCCTCTTCACCGCTGGTCCCGCCCAGCTCAAAGCCCTCTTCACCGCTGGTTCCGCCCAGCTCAAAGCCCACTTCACCGCTGGTTCCGCCCAGCCCAAAGCCCTCTTCGCCGCTGGTTCCGCCCAGCTCAAAGCCCACTTCACCGCTGGTCCCACCCAGCTCAAAGCCCTCTTCGCCGCTGGTTCCGCCCAGCAAAGAGCCCTCACCGCTTGCCCAGCCAGAGACTGTTCACGTCCCGTCTGCCCAGCCTGTCCCAGAGCCTGTCCCTCATCCAGTCACTCTCCCCAAATATTTTTTTTGGGGGGGGCCATATGTCTTCGCCACGGCCGCCCGAAGGGTCCTCACCGCCGTGGTCGCTTGAAGGGTCTTCACCACCGTGGCCGCCCGAAGGGTCTTCACCACCGTGGCCGCCCGAAGGGTCTTCACCACCGTGGCCGCCCGAAGGGTCTTCACCGCCGTGGCCGCCTGAAGGGTCCTCACCGTCGTGGCCACGCCCTCAGCCTGCTCCGCCCTGGACACCCGAGGGTCCAACAGCTCCGCCCTGGACGCCCGAGGGTTCGCCTGCTCCGCCGTGGTCACGCCCACGTCCTGCTCCGCCCTGGACGCCCGAGGGTTCGCCTGCTCCGCCCTGGCCACGCCCTCGCCCTGCTCCGCCCTGGCCACACCCTCACCCTGCTCCGCCCTGGCCACGCCCTCGCCCTGCTCCGTCCTGGCCACGCCCTCGCCCTGCTCCACCATGGCCGCCTGGTCCATCCTGGAGTCCGTCCTCCTGCACCCGGTCCGCCTTCCCGTCACAGACTCCAGGATGCCCACCCTCCCACCCCTGTTCTAAGGCGTGAGGTCACGCCTACCGGGAGGGGGGAGTAATGTCACAGTCCTCGTCTGCACCTGTCTGTCCTTGTCTGCACTACACTACCCAGTATCCTCCTTGTCTCCACACCTGAACTCACTCCCTCACTTACCAGCCTGTTCATCGTTATCATCATCTGTTTCACCTGTCTTCACCTCGTTAGTGTTCATTTGGACTTGTATTTAGTTTGCTTCTGTTCTGCCTGTCCTTGTCGGTCGTTGTTTATGTTTAATGGTTTTTGCGTGTGAGATCCCTTCTGCCTGTCATCCCTGTACCTGTTTTGGAGTTTCTCGAGTAAATGTTTGAATTGGAGCTTTTTGTCTCAGCCTCTGTCTTTATCTACACCACAACCGTGACAGATATATGAATGAGGAATTATGATCCGTTGTGATTGATCATTCATATGTACAATCGATCTATTTTCAACTTCGATAATTTAACTGTAATATGCAATATATTAATCAGATTCATGATTAATTATTAAAATTCCCTATAAATAATTTGAGCTAATTTAATGTAAAACTCAATGTTGTTACATAGTTTTATATCATTAGTATCATCATTTACTCTTCCTCAAGTCGCTCCAAACCTGTATGACTTTCTCTCTATTGTGAGACACAACAAAAGATATTTTGAAGAATGTCTCATATATTTTAGTTTATACATTGAAAGGCAATGGAACACTTTGTGACCCACTTAGGATTTAAGTATAATGTAATTTTATAATTCTATTGTAAATGTAATGTAATTTTGTTAATTCTATTTATAATTTTAAATATGATTCAAATATACTTTGAAGTGAAACTTAATTGTACATTATAAAAAGTTTACTTTATAAAGTGTACTTATGAAACAGTAATTGAATTGGTTGACTCTTTAAGTGCACTTAAAGGTGCCCTAGAATGTTTTTTTGTATTATTTTATAATGTTTCCTGGGTTGCCCTTATAATGTTAGTATGTTTTTTAGATCAAAAATAATCATAATTTAGAAATAAATGGCATTTTTCCTAGCCTGCTTTTAGCCTCTGATTTGAACACTCTGTTTGAAGGGGCGTGTCTGCTGTGGGATTCAGTGTAACCGCGGCCACTGCTGTGATTGGCTGACATGCTTGCATATGAAATAGCTACGCATTACATGTGAAACTCTCTCGAATACTTTTACTACTGCTATTATACGTTTTTACTATAACAGCTATCGAGATTAACGAATCGTGAGATGTTTTTAAAGTATTTAGATCTATTCCCATCACATAAAATGTTGCCGTGATGAGCATTGAGCAGATGACAGTGTGTTGATCGCGAGAATGAATATCTTATCATTGCAAAGCAGTTTCTGCACTCTCTCTAATGCTTTCACCAATGCAAACACGATGATGTAAATACAGTAAGAGCTTCGTTGTGCAGTAACGTGCGTCATTGATTTCATAACGAGTTTGGCAAGTGTCCAGATAAACTCGCGCTGTGTGGAAAGATTGTTCTTTGATCGCTTTCTGTATATAATTTGTTCACAATTTAAATACGATTATTTTCATCCTACTAAAAGAAACGATGTGAAGTTGATATTTTAGTCACTGGCTTGACTTACTGATGCATAAACAGTATTGAACGATTTTGAGAGAAAGATTACCTGTCTGAACTTGAACAATTACACATCAGAAAGTGTTGCTTGGTAGCTCGATCCGAGGCCAGCTCTGTATTGGCCCAAGTTGAGGAAACAGTCGGTGAAATGTTTGGAAATTTCCAGAGAAAATAAAATTAACCCATTGTTTCTTCAGAGGCTCAGATGAAGGAACTAAAAAATACTTTTGTGTTCATGTGTACATCCAAACACTGAGCAACTGCCATGCTTCAGCTGCGCAGTTCCGCCTGGCATTGAGGGCTGGCATATGCAAATATTTGGAGGCGTACATATTAATGATCCCGACTATTGCGTCACAGTCGGGTATATGTGGAGATTCGCCTGTTTTTCGAAGTACACTACAAGTGCAAGTCAATACACTTAAGCGTACTTCTTTCTTTAGTTGTTTAGATTACTTTTATGCTTTTTCTCTTTTTTTGGAGCTTGAGACTTTTTTTATTTCATTAACTTTCAATGTAGCTATAAACTAAAATATATGAGACATTCTTCTAAATATCATATTTTATATTTCACAGAAGAAACTCAGTCAAACCGGTTTGGACCAACATGAGTAAATGAGTGAGTAAATAAAGACACTTTCATTTCTGTGTGATCAATCTCTCTCAGCTCATACCTGTTTCTCTGTCCTCTGTGCTGCAGTTGATACAGTGTTGTGGTTTTTATGTTCATACTCTTTACACCACACACAGATGCACTGTTGATCAGTAATACAGTACATTTCTAGCTCTTTATCATGTTTACGGCAGATCATGTCCTGCAGTCGTCCAGTGGCATCAATCACTTTGTGTGGCTTACGAGAGTGATATTCCTCATGACGGTCAAAATGAGTTTGACAGTAAGATTCCTGACACACCAGACAGGACTTGACGGCTTTGTGTTTTCTTCCAGTACAGACGTCACACTCCACGTCTCCAGCTCCAGCGTAACAGTCAGCAGGAAGTTTAGTCTTCTTCAGTTTCTCCACCAGTTCAGCCAGAATGGTGTTTTTAGCTAAAGCAGGTCTTGGACTGAAGGTCTGTCTGCACTGAGGGCAGCTGTAGACGCTCTTCTCATCCTCCTGATCCCAGCAGTCTGTAATACAGATCTTACAGTAACTGTGTCCGCAGTGGATAGTCACTGGATCCTTCAGGAGATCCAGACACACTGAACACATGAACTCATCCTGAGAAATTCTGGCTTCTGCCATTTTACTGCATGAATACAGACACACAACAGCTCAACAATACTTCAGTTTCTGTTTCCATGAACTGAGGAGTTGAAATGGTTTCCTGCTTGTGTGTTTGAGTGACGTGTGTAAAACAGGAGTGTCTGAAAAGCAGCTTCCTCATTCCTGGTGAAGGAGAGTCACATTACTGCTGTGTTTGTGCCCTAGTGGAGTTAAACACATTGTAAATACGAGTTCCAAGCACATAAATAACAGAGATATTATTTATAAATGACAAATTCAAAATTCATGACTTTAGATCCGCGTTACTCATTGCGCGGCTCGCCAAGCTTTATGGCTCGGATGGCGGTAAATAATACGGTGATATGATCATGCAGTCACTATAAGATATTTCATAAAAACAAGTAGGGCTATAACATAACCCATTCAAAACTCAAAGTGTTGGCTCTATTACAAATAATTTCGATCGGATTGAAAGGGGTGGTTTATCGAGAGAACATGTACACTTGATCGATTGAAAACCGAAACTGAAAGGACGACGATGACGCGCTGAACGAGCCGTTCTCCTGATGAATAAAGTGTCATATAAATGAGTGTCCTGTCATTCTATAATTCTCCCTTCACTCAGCATCTGTGAAGTAAAGCAGGACAACGGCTCGTTCATCAGTCCTTGTTTCAGATTTTCATCCGCAGACGACTGGTTTTGGGCATTTTTACTGCGTGATAAATAAACAATACGGAACAACGGTTCGTATGTTCATATCTCCAAATCAGAATTGGATAAATATTAAGTCTGCTGTTTAAAACAAATAAAGAACCAATGTAGGAGAATGGTTATAAGCGACGCAGCGGGAATCTTTGTATATTTGTGCAGTGTGCGCATGTCAAAAAATCAACCTGATCTCACAGAATTCCGTGAAATGAACACGGACCCTTAACTCAAAATCCGTGGCATGTTTCACGGAATCGCCGAAAATTACGTGATGGGCCCACGGAAATGATGCCTATGTAAGTCAATGACAGGCAGCATCCATGGTCCACACACGGATTCCCTGTTCGGACCTGCGCTCCCCCAATTGACGTACGTCGTTTTATAATTTGGAAACGTATCGCTTCATTCTGGGTTTACTTTAAAAAGTACTTCACTTTAAATATTTATTTTTAAAGTGATTTTAACTTGATATTGCATTATTCTGTCGTCGTTTGATCGCTATGATAACTTCTGGTCAGTGGTCTGTTCCGTGACGGTACCACGTAATATTCAGTCTCACTGCAGTTCGTAATATGGTGACGTAATTTAATATATTGATTCTTGACACGGACAAACTCATTTCGTTATTTTCGTGATTTCAGCACGTTTTTTAAACTAATGTATTTCAATAGGAAGCATCTTTCGTGATCACAGCACGATTGTTTCTGCCTGTCGGGCTGCAGCAGAGAAACTGTTTAATCGACATTTATTCACGAGATTTTATCATGGTTTATTTATTTTAATATTATTTCGGTCTTATTGCCAGGGAAGCTGGATTGCTATGCTGTTTATTTTATTTTTTTAAATGATATTTTATTAGTAGGAAATCGCGCTGAAGAAGTCTCGTCCCGAACACATCGCGATATTTGGCACCAGTTCACGTGTGCCAGATGTTGGTAAGTAGTGGTAAATACGCTGTCACTTATAATGTTTGATATAATGTATTTTCTGTTTGTCGATATTAATCAGATTAGCTCACGTTCAGTCACTGCATTATATCTGTCATCTCTCCACGGAGGCTTTGCGTTTCATTGCTTTCTAATTCAAAACAGGGTGATTTAAACACTGTCTGTCACGTGACGTGCTATAGGCCTAGACCTTCAATCAATTAATCATATTTATATCAGGTTTAAAGTAGTACAATTAGTTCCAAAGTTGTATTTGTAGAAGAAGCACAGTAAAAACAACACTTACCATGCTTTTACCACAGTAACGTTAGTTTTACTGTGATAGGTGTGGTAAAAGGACTGTAACCACAAAGCTGACCATGCTTTTACCACACTATTGGTAGTTTTAATGTGATACTTATTATTGTAAATGCACAGTAACTACAACACTTTCCATGCTTTTACCACAGTAACCCTAGTTTTACTGTGATATGTGTGGTAAAAGGACTGTAACCACAAAACTTACCATGCTTTTACCACAGTAATGTTAGTTTTACTGTGATATGTGTGGTAAAAGGACTGTAACCACAAAGCTTACCATGCTTTTACCACACTATTGGTAGTTTTAATGTGATACTTATTATTGTAAATGCACAGTAACTACAACACTTACCATGCTTTTACCACAGTAACCCTAGTTTTACTGTGATATGTGTGGTAAAAGGACTGTAACCACAAAACTTACCATGCTTTTACCACAGTAATGTTAGTTTTACTGTGATATGTGTGGTAAAAGGACTGTAACCACAAAGCTTACCATGCTTTTACCACACTATTGTAGTTTTAATGTGATACTTATTATTGTAAATGCACAGTAACTACAACACTTACCATGCTTTTACCACAGTAACCCTAGTTTTACTGTGATATGTGTGGTAAATGGACAGTAACCACAGAACCTACAATGCTTTAAACCTCAGTAACCTTAGTTTTACTGTGATGGATATAGTAAAGGACAGTAAATACAAACTTACCATGCTTTTACCTCAGTATTGGTAGTTTTAAAGTGATATTTGTTGTAAATGCCTATTAATCACAACACTTACCATGCTTTTAATGCTTAATAATGTAACATCCAATATTTGTAAGTTAAATCAGTACTTTTTCCTTTAAATAATCCCACATATTATACATAATGATATTTTATTTTCTCTTTTTTCAGCAGAAAAGACCAAAAGGGCCTTTCGGACTCAGTCGACCCATTATTGTTGGAGGAGAAGTTAACTGAGGAGACGGAAAGCTGCAAAGGCAAATATTCGCAATGGTATGTATGTATTGTTTTTAACCCTAAATCAAACATTTTATCAACCATTTGTTGTTTCTTAAACCTTTTCTTACAAAACCCATAGCCCAATCAGTACAAACATAGTCTCAAAGTCTTAATAATTCACAAGATTTAACAAGTTGTCAAATTCGTACGATACTCGTACATATTTGTAGCCTGGGAAAACCCAGACAACTTCTGGCAAATTTAGATTTGCTCTTCAAGTAGTCTGGCAAAGAGCTCATTCAAGATCATTTCTAATCCATCAAAATCGAGGCACCAATCAGAAACATTGGAGCAGGCTTTACACGATGATGACAGCGCAGCGACGGTGAAGCAGATTTTGTAGCCTACATTACAAAGATGGATGCCGCCGTCGAACATCACTCGTTCGAATCAGCAATCGCGTCAGTTTTAAGCGATTTGAACGTTTCCTTTTTGTTAAAACCCGAGCAAAGAACAACACTTGGAGATGTTTCTCCGTCGCTCTGCATACGTCATCTCCTTCATCGCTCTGATTGCATTTGAGCGACGTCCGTTGGTGACGCCCCTCTGGAAATGATTTGTCTATGAAGCTTTGCCAGACTATAACTCAGTTACTACTGAGAATGGTCTGGTTTTAACCAGGCTAACATATTTGTATACTCGTACATAATTCTGCAGCTTTTACTCCTAGTGCTGTCATTGGCTACTGCCTCAATTCCTGTACATATTTATCGTGATATTTGTAAATCAGTTGCGCCCCTTCTTGGAAAGTAGTCGGATGTTCCACACACTGTCAGAAAGTTTATATTAATTGCATTGTATTCATTAAAATTATTACAAATTGGACCCTGTCTGTTCATGATACATGATACATAATGTCTCTCCACACCTCATAACTTACCTCTGTTTGCAAGAGTGGAAAAGCTGATAACTGTCCTGTTTGCATGTAAATCATGCTATTTTTATATGAGTTTTTAAATTTTCATATGATTATTGCTTGCTATTAAAGACATACTTTTATTCATAGAAATGCCCACATATCAGTGAACTTATTACATAAAAAATGCTTTTAACATTTAATTATGCAACACTCTTTACAGAAACATATCCCACAGTTATGGATGAACTCACAACATCATCATCAAGTCCTGTGCAGGGCACTTTGGGCAACAAGTGTCCTCCAACGTATTCGATCCGTGGCCAAGTCCTCCACATCTTCCCATGGGACACTGACATTCTTCAGGTCTTCGTGAATCATCTGTCTCCATGTCTTCCTTGGTCTTGCTTGTCTCCTGCATCCTCCTGGTGTCCACTTCATCACTGTGTTTGGGTGGTGTTGTTTGGGCATGCGTAGGATGTGTCCAGCGAGGTGCACCCTTTGCTCTGTCACAGTTTCTGAAAGTCTTCATGTGGAGTCCCACTCCTCCTCAGGATCTCTTTGATATATGCAGAACCAATATTGAAAATAGTGATTTATCTTTTTCCATATTGTTAAAGCAATTTGTTTTCTCTTTTCAGCTTCATAAACTGTACTTGATGCCTGCCTAATGCCTTTATCAAAGAAGCGTCAGTGCTTATCAGGAGTTTTGCTAAAGGACATATTCATTGCCATCCATTAGTTCTAGTCATGCAGTAACTTCATGATGCAATAGATAAATGTATATTTCTGCAAGTGTATATAGAAGGTGTTTGTCCAAACAATTGAAGATAGTGGGAGTGTTCAGGAAAACCTTTAGAAAACAATCAATATTTTTGGAATTATTTTTGGTGCTGAAAGAATATTACAGAAATGACATACTGGACATTATTCTGAGTTTGTTACCTTTACATTTAGATTGGACTTAATGTCTTACATTTAGCTTCATTAAACCTTTTATTACAGTGGTCACTATAGTAAATATCCACCATAACTACATCTATGGTGTCATTATATCACTACCTGGCTAATGTAAATGTAATATACCCATGAATGTATTTTATAGAAGCATTATCTTGCTGGCATTTATAATCATTAACTATTTTAAGTTGCCTTTCATTTAGTTACAATAAAAGTGACCAATAATCACAAGGATATAGAATTAAAGTTGATAATTTAAAATGTTGTGCTTACATTTTTGCCTATTTGTTCTTTAAAGGGAAGAAACAAATATATTTTCACATACCAAAGTTAAAATCTCATCTCTTGGTTTGTAAAAATAACTTCACCATAGTTTTTTTTTAACATTACTGTATGTGTCACTATAATAGATTGCTCCTGTATCTGGATTTTTATATATATATATATATATAAAACTACTGCACAAATTAACTGATTTTTATACTGTTGTGCAGTAGTTTTGGCTCTACATTTGTCTTTAAACAGTTTGACATTAAATATTGGAATATGCTATCAAAATTGTGTGCATTCATTGTGCTTTTGTTACATTTATTTGAATATAATTGATATAACTTTGATATACTATACATACACTGTAAATGTTAGAAGCACTTTAGTATATGTAATTATCTTTAATTGAAATACGGCAAAACTATCCTTGCTGTAGGCCATTGCTTAGAAAAAAGTTTCTCTTTCAAGTGTTTTCATGCATCAGTCTTCAAATAAGCAAGTTTGTGTCATTGATCATGTGAACTAGTTTTTGGATGGTAACCACACAAAGGAGTCTTTTGTTTTTAAATGTAAGTTTTATCATTAAATTAGAATGAATGCCTATTTAACAGCCCAAATATTAAATATTTAAGTTATCTATCCCTGGCCTGCAGCCGGAACCAGAGGAGATCTGTCATAATTTACCATAAATGGGCAAGTAAGTGTGACGCATCTGTCCAGCTGGGTTTTTATTGGCAGTGACTTTATCGCAGAACTCGCTGTGATTGGACTATCGTTTAACCCATATAAAACGGCGCTTCATGTTACAAAGTATGTTTTGGTTTTGTTATTACGTTAGTTATACATTAAGTTAACTATAAAGTGTCTCTATGTTGTTAGAATTTACTCCTTTACCGAGATCCCAACCCTAAACCCTAAGCATGTCTGCACATTTCAAAGAACTACAGCACCATGTTTCCTGTTCTATTGATAGAATGACAGAGATATGTGGGTAATGTAGTTTAAAACGTTTAGTAATAAAACATCAAATGTTAAATAAATAATATCTTCAATGGACAACTGGATATCTACATTTGTTCATTGTGCAAACCTTTATGACATATATGAGGGACAGGCTGCAATTTGATATTTTACTGTGAGCACTTTTAAAATAACCTTTATGCCAGCTTTCCATAGGCCTATATGTCTGAAAACTGTGCCCAACATTATTTAGTAAACATAGCATGAGCAGTTGTCCTGACGATTTTCTCTTTGATACACTAACCGGACTGTGAGTTACAGCCATTTGAAATGTGCATTTGTTTGCTCTTCTGGGGGCCATTGCTGGGCCCCTGGGGGTGGAAGGGCAGGACAATCTACACAGATCTACACACACTATCACTATTACACAGGGATAATGCACTATTCAGTAAAACAAAACAAAAAAAACAGTGCCAACATTTCCTTTTCACCCCCTCTGATTGCTGCCTATATCCCTGACATCAGTAATGTCTATGCTTTCATTTTAAATGCAGTAGTACATGTACTAGAATGATCAATATGGATCATCTTCAATTATACTTGAAGTGTTTATAGCAAGATAGCCCACTGCAGCCTCTTGTTATTCACTTACCTTCCCTTTATTTCACTGAAAACTGGCATACATGCAAGTATGTGCAACTTTTGTTGCATTGTTGTCCCAAATATTATTAACCAGGGGCCGTATTCACAAAGAATTTTATCTTACCACTAGGAGTACTCCTAAATCGCACTAAAATATTTTAGCTAGGAGTTTTCTCTTAAAAGTTATTCACAACGCCTTTCAGACCTACTCTTAGTAAGGAAAAATGACAACTCCTAAACTAAGAGTGAGTCTTCGTTGCTATGGATGACGTCAATTCTCATGCACGAGCTTCCTCGCAATGATCACGGTGATTGGTTGTTAGATGACAGGGCCATCATGCGGAGCATAACACAGACGCAACAAATCATGTCCTACACAAAATAATAATAGTAATGTCATCAAAATGCATATATAATGACATGTTTGTGCAGGCCCCAGTGAAGTGTAATTCTAAAAAGGCAGAGAGAGAGAGAAAAGTCGTGAATTCAATTAAATTAAATCAAGGTAGCCTAATACCCCAATGAAAACCGCCACTTGCCTAATAATGAAAAACGACACTTGCATTAACACTTGCTTGGTTAATTGACATCATATTAGCCTAAATAGACTACTTAAAGCAAGGAAATGTTGCTCCTATTGAAGTAATGTAATGGTGTGTTCACACCGAACGCGAATAGAGCGTCAAATACGCGTCTATCGCGTCTAGTTCGACGCTTGAACATTCGCTCGAGTTCAAATTTTTCAACTTGTGCGGAAGACATTCGCGGCAAACACGTCGCCCAATTCGCGTCATTCGCAACGCCCGGCGCAAATGATGCGTCTATTCGCGTCTTTGCATTGACTTTGTATGTAATCTACTCGCGCAAATAATTAAATTCGCGTTCGGTGTGAACACACCATAATAGTTGAATGACGGTGGATTGAACTCGCCAAAACGGAAAAGAAAGCCCAACTGGACGCAGGATCAGTTACTGCTGCTGGCCCAAAAACATAATAAAAGTGAAATTCGGCACTGGGATATCAAGCAAAACTAAGCGTGAGAATGGGAGAGGATTTGTTTGCAGATCAATGCAGCATTCCCGCTTGTGTCACGGACCCCGGACGACTGCGAGAGGCGGTGGTGTGCGCTACAATCCTTTGTGAATAGGTCTTAGTGAGTTAGGAGTCCTCTCGACTTCTTTTAAGCTGTCCCAGACTTAGGTGCTACTTTTAGGGCTAAAATGCTTCGTGAATTACTCTTAGTGAAAAAAATTAGGAGTCCTAAAGTTAGGAGTGACACGCCCATTATTTTTAGGAGTTGCTCCTAAATTCGCCAGTTAGGAGCTACTTTTAGCCTTAAAATTCTTTGTGAATACGGCCCCAGATCTAAATGTTATGTCCTAAGTAAAAGGATCATGGTAATTAATTATATGTAGTTGTTTTTAAATTATGAACTAAACTAAAGAAATAAGAAATGAAAATTTCTCAAATAATTTTCTATTTATTGTACCAAACACCTAGCCTGACTTCGTCATACTCATATTCTAGAAAGAACATGGCTGCGTCCGAAATCGCGTACTATGTGAGTAGGTACTACATTTAAATAAGAACGTACTTCGCGACCGTTAAAAAAGTACGTTCTATATAGTATGAATACGGGTAGTATGAATGGAGTCCGGACGTACTACATGCGCCATGTTGGAATTGTCACGTGACATTCGCTGTCATAACAGCGCGGAAATTTAAAGAGCCCATTCCACTGACTGCACCAACTTCGCGCTGTTTTTAGTTCTGCTTTCTGTTTTCATCGGCGTCGGTCAGCTGCTCGCAGATCACGCCTTCATCGAGAGCTTTTGCGGAGTTTCTCAAATAACGTAAGTATCATTTATTTACCCAATAAATTTTACTTCAGAAAACACACACACAAACCTATGAACAATGACAGATGTTGATTTTTGGCAAGGAAAAAACAATTTATTTGCTTGTGATATTACCATCGATGAATAAACATGAATGAATCGATAGATACATGCATGTGTGTCTGTGTGTACCTGTTATCTCTATTGATTCATTCATTGATGGTAGGCTAATAGCACAAGCGGTGTGCCTGTTTGCTTGTGTATGTAAGTTATGTGTGTGTGTATATATATATATACACATGTATGTTAGATTTTATGGCAATAGGTTATTTTCATTGCCATTACAGTGAAATTACTGAACACAAATATATAAGCTTGTTAAAAATTATAATTCATTTAAACTACTACATCTGAAGTCAAATATATAATGTTATATATATACACATTTGACTTCCGATGTAAAGTGACATCTTAAAATTTCTTCTAGAATTATAGTTTTTATCAAGCTTGTATATTATGATATATATATATATATATATATATATACACACACACAGACATATATTCAAATACATCATGCATAAGAAATTAATCATATACATATAAATACATACATATTATATTTATAAATAAGCCAACACAGGAAACAAGTGTCTTGTTGATTCAAATTGTATTTTATATTAAAACTATATAAATGTTTACAGATTGTGAGCCCTACAACCTACTGCCACCTGAATGCTGCTGTGCCAATTCTTTGGCTGTATTTTGAAGATGGAGCTGACCGGGGCGGAGGTCAGCTCCATCTTCAAAATACAGCCAAAGAATTGGCACAGCAGCCTCCGACTTTCACGGCAGTCCATCCAGTCCCTGATTGCTGCAGTGAAACCAGATTGCGACCATGGGTGGGAAAAGGACGTTGAGGTGCTGGTGTTCCCGACCTTTACTGGCTGGCCCATGCAGCATCGTACCGGGTCGTGCCACTCGCCTTTGACATCCCGAAGTCTACTGTGCACGACATTGTGCACAGAATGAGCAAGGCAGTCATCAGCATTTTGAGACAGGTTATCGCTTTCCCCAGCGTAGATGACCTGGAGGCAGTGGGAGCAGGTTTTACCCAGCTGGCAGGGTCTCCAGCTTTCAGTGTAGTAGCTGGTGTATCACATCCGCATCAAACCACTAGCAAGTGACGTCCAGTGCTACTTCAACCGGAAAGCTTAATTCTATCCAGCTGCAGGCCATCACTGACCACCAGGGGAAGTTCCTCGACATTTTTGTTGGGTATCCTGGGTCGGTGCACGATGCCAGGGTGCTGAAGAACAGCCCTGTGTACACTGGCCGGCTGTTTCCTCCTGCAGGAAAGTGCATCCTTGGAGATGGTGGGTATCCTTGCCTCGTCTTGTACACATGCGTTGAAAAAAAAACATATTGAATCATTTTAAAGTGATGCCCTACAAATGAGATTGCTATTATCAAAGATTTTGTTTTAAGCTTTGTATTCTGTATCTATTTAAAAGTTAATACACAAGTGATTTGGTGCCTAAAGTGGAAGAATGGGTAGATGTAATGCTAAGCATTTATAAGATGGAAAAGCTAACTGCGTCATTAAGATTGGAAGTCGATAAATTTAACAATATCTGGAAAGGATGGATTAAATATATTAGGCAACATAGAACGGATTTTGTTTAGAGACTTGTGGTAAGGTGTGAATGTTTTATGAATACCTCTTTAATGTACTATGTAGAAGGATGAAGAAAGCAAATTTACTATGCAAGGATTGTCACGGAGAGTAACACATACCACACCCCAGTTCTAAGCTACAATTTTATTTTATTTTTTGTTTTAGTTTTATGTTTATGTTTATGTTTGGTTTATGTTTCAAAAAACGAATGTCTTATCATTAAGGGAATTCAAGGAAAAACAAGTTTTGACTGTATTTAAATATTGTCAATGTTTGCCTTGTTGTTCTGTAAAATTCATATTGTGAAAAGACAATAAAATATAAATGAAAAAATAAATAAAAGTTAATACACAAAAATAAAGCAAATAAATTTTAAAGGTGTCTGAAGTGTGTGGGTATTTCTCTACAGTGCGGCATTCATAGTCAGACAATATATTTTTCAGATATACCTGGAATTTGCTTGTTTGCTTGTAAAACATATAATTCGTTAAAAGATTGCATTACAGGGCCAAACATGAGCATGATTCAACCATGACAGAATTCTTATTTTGGGGTGAACTATAAAAAATAACGGTAACACTTTACTTGAAGGGGTGTGCATAAGACTGACATGACACCTTCATAATAATGACATTACACATGTTTGTTTATGACAACTCTTTAAGTGTCATTTGCTCAATTATTACATTTTTAATGCAAATATGACATTTTTTTAGACAAACTTGACACTGACAGGCTATGATGTAGGCCTATTGGTTTATGTCAAGTTGTCATGACAAAGACATCTCAAACTGTCATATTTGCATAAACAAATGTCAAAATTGAGCGAATGACACTTAGTGACAGCAGTTGTCATAAACATGCATAAAACCACCTTAATATTAATGACATGTGTCATGTCATGATTATAAAGGTGTCATGTCAGTCTTATGCACACCCCTTCAAGTAAAGTGTTACCAAAATAACTTAATTTATATTTTTGTTTAAGGTTTTGCCCTCTAGGCTCTGCTCTGTGATAAAAACTCTGCAATAAATGCACAGAAATCAAGCATAAAAGAAATGCAGTAAGAGCTTGAGTCGAAATGTTTACATCTAAGTTACAAATAACTTACCATTGAATCTACATATTCTTAATCTTACCATTTTGCCCCTGCAAAATCAACACAGGATTTAACATGTGATGAACTATGGTCAATCTATTAATGTTACATTGACAAGTTGAGGTAAGTTACACTTGTTAACAGTAGTTTGCTATGTAGCCAACACATATTTCATAATAACAACACCGGTAAAGGAGAAATAAAATCGTTTTAAAATAAAAAAAATAAAAGTTGTGTAACTATCTCATTAAACTGCGAAACAACGAACGTCTTTGTTTAAAGAAAACAGAGTTAGCTAGCTGACAGGCATTAGCTCGTTCTGTTCGGTAATAATGATAATGATAAAAAGTGTCATTTTGCAGCCAATTCAGAAAATTGTACCCGCGATTTACATTATTTAAACGTTTAACACGTCAATGGTTTACTTATATGATGTTAAACAAACACAATTTAACCACAAATAAACAAAAAGTGTTTTATATACTTACACTTGAAAACTCCTGCGTCTCCGGTTTCCGGCATTTTCAAATATAACGGCGTCAACTCCTCTCCCGTGGCATCATGGGATAGCAAAGTGTCCATCGTATGCGCACTTCAGAATCTCGCCGGAAGTAGTAGGTCATCCGGGTACTTTTCGCATACTGTTTTTCGAATTCTATGATTTCGGACATACTACTCTGCTCGCGTACTGTTTTTCGCATACTATATAGTATGGAAGTACGCGATTTCGGACGCAGCCCATGAGTCTGAAATTGATCCATTGGGCTGTGATTATGGGGCGTGTTTCAACCGTACCAGGAAAGAAAATGCCTCTCCATTTAATTGGATAGACCTACAACCAATCAGAGCAACGGAGTAAATGACGCATGTTCTTCATTCATCTTTCCGACCGACAAATGCCTTTATCGCGGTTCTCTGTTCCTCTTTTAAAAGCAATGCGCTGTCGATATCACTACACATGATGTTTCATAAACAAAGTTCGGGAGGAGCACGTTCAAATAATCATTCTAATCAACTTGTCATCAAACAATACCATGTCTAACGTTACCCTATCAGCCTGAGAGGAAGCATAATCACTCAGTCAACTCACCTAACACTCCTTGACAGTTTTTCAGCATCTCTCGTCCACCACCCCGACTGCTCACTTTCTGTTATTTAGAATACGGGGGAGTAACGTTACTCTGGGTTCGGGCCGAATGCCGATCACGGAGCCCTCTCCTCAGACAGCACGTCATATTTCACGAGTGCGCACTTACAAGTAATATAATATAGGCATTTATTTTATCTGACTTACTTGTAAGTGTGAACTCGTGAAATCTCAATTCTCAGTCCAGCGGCAGTTAGGCTATCTTTGCTGTAAACGAATTCAACCCAAGCGCTCTTCAATGACGTGATGATTACGTAACTGCAGATCATCTGTCAATCATCGTATAAAGCCCGCCCTGGCAATTTGATTGGCCCGACGTTTTCTGAACCGGTCATAATTACTCCTCAATGGAGCGAGTCCAGACCGAACTTCCCGAACAAAACATGTTGTGGGCGGGGTTCGGGCTGGCATCCAGGCTACCAAACACCACTTTCAATACACAATATTCACCATATTTTATTAAACACTTTATTGGAGGACACAGCATAAAGTTGATAAAGTAGCATAAAGACAATGAGATTCAAGATAAATAAAAATGTGTCTTCAAAAATACATTAACATCATATTAATATCTATGATTAGTCACCTATGATACAGAAAACTGATTTGATATTGTGTTGGAAAATAATGATGCATTATCACAACTAAACTGGTTTCTTGCTCTTCCTTGTACATGTCTCTATCGTGTTCATGTTCTTCTTCCTCGTCTAAACAGTTTGTTCAGCTGTACCCTACAGTACAACAGATGAACAGAAGATGTGATCACTGATGTGGTGCAGATCTTTCTCAACCAGAGGAAGAAGTCTCAACATCCCATTGTCAGGTGTTCTCCAGTCCTGTTCTAAAAAAAAAAAAAAAAAAAAAAAAAACAATTCAAATGAAGTTGTTTAATGGACAGTCAGGTCAGCTTATATTCTGTGTTATATAAAGCAGTGATGGGCTACTCTGGCCCTCAGCGTCCACTGTCCTGCAGATTTGGCTCTAACATCAAACCCTCCTGCCTATTGTCTACAAGTAAACCTGAAGACTTTGGTTAAAATTTTCAGATGTGCTCAGTTAGGGTTGGGTTAGGGTTTTACCTCAAAAAAGGAGAACGCAAAGGGCCAGGGTTCCCTGTTCCTTATTTAAATTTACAAAGCAGCAGTCAGTACATTATATAATCAACACATTGAAATATTATATATATATAAATAATATTGCAGCCCATAATATAAGCCAAGTACTGACCAAAAACAGTTTTACCCATATCAACAGCAACCTATTTTAAAAGATCTTTTAGAAAGGCATGCTCTCTTTTGAGTCTTTGCAAGTGATGCTTGATTTCTTTCAAGACAACATACTCTTCTGTCACTTGTTTCAAGAGCTTCATTTGGTCAAAAACCAAGTGATAACCTGTACAATGTAAAATTGTCAACATCAAATTATGTACTACATATTACAGCAGTTTCAATACAAGACATACCAATGGACTTGTGCACCTTTCTCTCTTTGGGCACCAGACGTTTCTTCCTCACCCGAAACAAAGGACTTATTCGATTAGCTTGCGTTGATATAAGGACTGGTCTTCCTTCTCTGCTGTAAAACAAGAAAGTCTCTACTTACTCTATGTGCAATTACTATTGTTCTTGAAACATAAATTAAGAGAGTTATAATTAAGTTAATTTACCATACGATTCAGTTGAGCATTTGATGAGTAAATATTAGGGGTGGAACGGTACACAGAAGCGTCACAATCCCGGGCTCAGCAACTCCTCTCTCTGGCCAGCAGAGGTCGCCCTCGCCCGAATATTGATTCTCTCTTACACTACATTTCCCATAAGCCTCTCTAATGACTCAATCACTGTGCTCTGCTGCAGCCTATCTACCAGGCTATTTATCTCCACTTCGCACAGCTCCCAGTGCGAAGTTTTGTCTTGCTACTTGTGAACACTCCTGAGCATTATACCTATTGACTGCCTAACCGTTTCTCGACCCTTTTCGTCTAGACCTTCCTTGCCTGCTGCCTGCCTACGTTACCTCTGCCTGGTTATCGGACTCTGCTTGTTCTCTGCCTGCCCTGACCATTCAGCCTGGTAATCGACCTTGAGTTTGCCTCGTCTTCAGTGCTGTGTTTGCTGTCATCGAACCTTGCCTGTCTTACTATTCTGTCAATAAACTTTTATGCTGCGAATGGATCTCTCTGAGACTGGTGATTCACAACAGAAAACTTCGCCACACCCAGATCCAGCAGCTATGTCAAGTTTGTCTGCTGCTTATTCAGCCCAGGCTGATCTGATCGCCGCTCATCATCATCAGCTGAACCACCTCACTGATGGACGAGCTGGTTAAAGCCGTTCGAGGTCTCCAAGCTTCGGCATCGGATCAGGCACCTCCACAACCCGCCGCCGCAGCTGCCAGTCCCGCACCGGCCCCGCCCCCCGCGACGCCTCATCTCGCGCTCCCGGAGAAGTTTGACAGGGATCCCGATAAATGTAAGGGCTTTATTCTGCAATGCTCTCTATACATCGATCAACAACCGTCTTTGTATTCTACTGACACGGGGAAGATAGCCTTTGTGAGTTCATAGCTCACGGGGAGAGCATTGGAGTGGTTTACAGCTGTATGGAGAGTCGATGGTTCAGCATTCCCGTCCTTCCTAGTTTTCCTCCAACGCTTCAGAGAGGTCTTCGAGCATTCTAGGGAGGGAAAGAGTGCGGGCGATCGCTTGTTGGAGCTCACTCAGGGAAGGTCTATTGCTGCTGAGTATGCTCTCACGCATCGCACCCTAGCCGCACAGACTTCTTGGAATGACGACACGCTCAAGGTAATTTTCCGAAGAGGCCTGAACCATGATCTACAGTCGGAACTAGCCTGTCGTGACGAGGGCAGGGACCTCGGCCAGTTCATCAACCTCACGATCCAGATAGATAACCTCATGAGATCACGCCGAGTCTGTCACCGTGCCATTCCTGCTCCTCGCGTG
The DNA here is from genome assembly GCF_029890125.1 of Rhinichthys klamathensis goyatoka. NCBI lineage: Eukaryota > Metazoa > Chordata > Actinopteri > Cypriniformes > Leuciscidae > Rhinichthys > Rhinichthys klamathensis. Next base: position 1,655,183 of record NW_026606557.1, read on the forward strand.
TCCCAGGTTACTCGAGCCTCAACCCCTGTTCGTGCTGAAGAACCCGAACCCATGCAAATTAATGCCTACCATCTGCCCACGGAGGAGAGAGATCGACGAATCCGGCTTCACCTCTGTCTATACTGCGGCGAGGCAGGCCACCTTCGTTCCTCCTGCCCATCCAGACCCCGTTCAACCACCTCTCGTCCGGTGAGCACAGACCTTGAAGCACTACACCACACTTCGTCTGTGTTCGTGCCTGTCGTGTTAACGACAAATGGCAAGCGGGTTCCCACCAGAGCACTGATTGACTCTGGTGCAGCAGGGAACTTTATCTCGGCAGACTTTGCCCGTCAACACAACATTTCACTAACCCGCTGCCCTTCTTCCCTTGCAGTCGAGGCCATCGATGGAAGACCATTAGGCTCCGGTCGCATCTCTCACCTCACTCAAGAACTCCAGCTGCTGACAGGGGCGCTCCACTCTGAAGTAATCCAGTTCTATGTCTTCCACGCTCCACGCACCCCTGTGATCCTAGGCTTACCATGGCTCCGTAAACACAATCCCCAGATTCACTGGAGAACCAACCAGATTACCCGCTGGGGTGCCTCCTGTCATTCCAAGTGCCTCTCACCTGTTGCTCCATCTACCATTCAAGTAATCTCCGTGCCCGTGGCGAGGGCCAACCTGAACGACCTCCCTACCGAATACCATGATCTGGTAGAGGCCTTCAGCAAAGTTGGCGCTTCTCAGCTCCCGCCTCATCGCGACAGCGACTGTGCCATCGATTTGTTGCCCGGTTCGGTGCCTCCCAAGGGTCGTATATTCCCTCTCTCTCAACCAGAGTCCGAAGCTATGAGGAAATATATAGAGGAGGAATTGGCAAAGGGTTTCATTCGGCCCTCCACGTCTCCTGCGTCCGCCGGATTCTTCTTCGTCCAGAAGAAGGATGGGGGCCTCCGACCCTGCATTGATTACCGTGCTCTGAACGACATCACAGTAAAGTTCCGTTATCCGCTCCCGTTGGTTCCAGCCGCCTTGGAATTACTTCGTACTGCCCAGTATTACACTAAGCTCGATCTTCGCTGTGCATACAATCTTATCCGCATCAGGAGGGGGGACGAGTGGAAGACAGCATTTTCCACCAACACGGGGCACTATGAGTACTTGGTTATGCCGTTCGGCCTGGCGAACAGTCCGTCTGTCTTCCAGTCGTTTATCAATGACGTCTTCAGAGACATGCTCCATCGTACAGTCATAGTGTACATCGACGACATCCTGATTTACTCTGACACCTTCACAGACCATGTGCAGCATGTGCGAACCGTCCTCCAGAGACTCATTCACCACCATCTGTATGCCAAACTGGAAAAGTGTGAGTTCCATCAAACCTCCATTTCGTTCTTGGGTTACGTCATCAGCCCGGAGGGAGTTGCTATGGACGAGGGAAAGGTCAAAGCAGTCCGTGATTGGCCATGTCCTACAACCCTGAAAGAGCTACAACGCTTCCTCGGGTTTGCTAACTTTTACCGACGATTCATAAGAAACTTCAGTGCCGTGGTCAACCCACTCACCTCTCTAGTGAAGAAGGGCACACATCGTCTTCAGTGGAAGGAGTCTGCCACCCAGGCTTTTAATATGCTCAAACAACGCTTTACCACAGCTCCTATACTGCACCATCCTGATCCCAGTCTTCCATTCATAGTCGAAGTAGATGCCTCGAACACCGCCTTGGGGGCCATCCTCTCACAACGCCAGGGCTCGCCGCCCAAGTTGTATCCCTGTGCATTCTACTCCCGTAAGTTGAATGCCACCGAAAGAAACTATGATGTGGGTGATCGGGAGTTGCTGGCCATGAAGGCCGCCTTTGAAGAGTGGCGGCATTGGCTCGAGGGCTCTCTCCATCCTTTCATCGTTCTTACTGACCATAAGAACCTAGAATATCTTCGCACCGCTAAGAGGCTAAACCCCAGGCAGGCACGTTGGTCACTCTTCTTTGCCCGGTTCCTCTTCACTGTCACTTATCGCCCTGGTTCCAAGAATGTCAAGGCAGACACCCTCTCACGCCAAACCGATCTCGAACTCACACCACAGGACCCCAAGACGGTGCTGGCTCCCAACCTCATTGTCGCTCCCATCCAGTGGGACATCGACACGGAAATCGAGCAGCTCAACTCTCGCGCTGAAGTCCCACCCGGCTGTCCGCCCAACCGAATCTTTGTCCCTGAGACCTCTCGGCATCAGGTCCTGGAACTCGTTCATGCACATCCCAGCTCGGGGCATCCAGGGATCACAGCCACTATCCAACTGCTCCAAAACCGTTATTGGTGGCCCTCTTTAGCCTCTGATGCCACAACCCACGTACAACACTGCCGTATCTGTAACACTCAGAAGTCATCCCACCAATTACCTGCGGGCCTGTTACAACCTCTCCCCATTCCGCAACGTCCTTGGTCACACATTGCCATCGACTTCATCACCGATCTTCCTGCTTCTGAAGGTCACACCACCATCCTCACCGTGATCGATCGTTTTTCCAAGGCCTGTCGTCTTATTCCTCTTGCAAAGCTCCCCACGGCATTACAAACCGCTGAACACCTCTGCAATCAGGTGTTCCGTTTCTATGGCCTACCTGAAGACATAGTGTCCGACCGAGGACCCCAGTTTACCTCTCAAGTATGGTCGGCCTTCTTCAAGACCCTACAGGTCAATATCAGTCTAACGTCGGGGTACCACCCACAATCCAACGGGCAGGCCGAACGCTTAAATCAAGAGATAATCCGTTTCCTGCGCTCCTACTGCCATCAGCACCAGCAGGATTGGAGTCGTTTCCTAATCTGGGCCGAGTACGCCCAGAATTCCATCCGGAAGCACTCCACCGGCCTAACCCCCTTTCAGTGTGTCCTAGGTTTTCAACCGTCTCTTTTCCCGTGGTCAGGAGAACCCACAAATGTACCTGCCGTGAACGACTGGCTCCAACGCAGCGAGGAGACCTGGAACTAGAGCCCGACCGATATATCGGCGAGCCGATATTATCGGCCGATATTAGGCATTTTCCAAACTATCGGTATCGGCCTTTATAATGGCCGATAAATGAATATTTTTAAAAATGCGGTGCGGTGATTCATGTAAGGGTGGCGCTGCCAATAAAGCACCTAAAAGGTGTCACAAAGAACTGGCAAAAGTAATGATTATGAATACAACAAATATAGCAAGGAGACATTTTAATTGTTTATTAATAAACAAGTGTTTTCAGTCAGTGTCAGCCAAAGATGAAGTTGACGATGCTGACTCGCGATCTTCAGTGAACGCGCGCCAGAGAGAAATGCACATTTCATTCGATTACATAAGTCTGTCTGTCTTTCGTTTTGAATTGTTCTGTTTAAAAGTAGACATTTCAATATAGATATATTTCAATTCTCAGGTCTATACGCTGAGTTTCGGTTCATGAGACGAGCTCCAGTTCACCCGCAGGCGCCTCCGTGTCGAGATTATCTATTGTCTGCTATATTTACTTCTTAAATTCAGGCAATTGGTTGATGAAACATTGATTAAAATTAAGATACAATTAATACAAAACGAAATTCACTTTGAAACGAAAGGTTTTGTGCTTTCTGTTTGATGTCTATGTGAAAGTTTCAAAGCATATTTTAGTGCCGCTTTCAGAGCGCTCACGTCCGTAGTGCTGAACTGTCACGTCTGTAACATTGTTTTTTCCTCATAAATGCGAACACGAAAAATAAAATAAAATAAAATGAATATTTTATGTAGCCTGTGGAGACTGAGAGCCAACCCTTCTTCATCCGGTGGGTAGTAGCCTACTTGTGATTTGCGCAGTGTCATTCACAGAATTGATTTCTCTTCTACTAGCCTCTGTCACGTATTGCGTGAGCTTGTTGTGACTATTGCAAGCGCGCAGCTGAGAAGTCCTGATTATATTGTCTGCTATATTTACTTCTTATTTATTAAAATCCAGGCAATTGGTTGATGAAACATTGATTAAAGGAGTCATAATGTAGTATTAACTTTGATACCCACGCTCTATTATAGTCATTTCATGCCCTTCTAAAAAAGAAAAATTGGAAAAAAATAAACACAGAGCTCGTTTGACCCTTATTTCTGAATGCATTATTGTCTCGCGAGATCTGATGCGAGGTTTTGGCTGTCGTGGACGGTCATTTTAATAATGCAAATGAGGGGCGCGTTGATTGGTGGCAGGAAGGAGGGGGCTTGACACCGCAGGTAACTTCAGCATATCATTCCAAAAAGAGATCATGGCGCAAGTTGTGAATGAACCCGACCCGGCCGCGACCTACGGGATTCAACCGTATATGTTTGAGCCAGACTCTGAACCAGAGCTGGAAACGGAAGAGGAACAACAGTCAATTGAAGGACGTCTACATCAACATGTCTCTGAATGGTAAAGACAATTTTTTTGACTGAGACATACATTAACATCAGTAACGAGCTAAAACGTTTTTTTGCTATTTTCTCCCACATAAGTTTAGCTTTAATTTAATGTAGATTACATTAACGGAGATGTAGTCTACTTTATTTTCAGTTTACAGTGGTCATAGAGATTAACGTTTGCTATAATGTGTTGTTTTTGCCTTTTTTGACGTTGTGGTTTTTTAGATATTTAATAATTTTGATCTGCAGACATGTAACGTTATGTTTTTCTTTATGTTTATTAATTCTTGACTGTTTTTTAAATGTATCTATCCTTATCTATTATATAAAAAAATCAATACAATGATATGTTGTCATTGTTATATTGTATACGATTATATTAAATAATAGCTGTATCATTTTCTAGTCTGTTTAAAGTGGAAAGATGTGGCTAGCATTCGTAGAGTCCATTCCCCGTTTTTACATCACATACACTAACGCATTAGTAGTTAGCTGCTATTTACACAAAATATAGTAATAAAAACAGTCTTACCGTTTCAAATTCAGGCAAGTCCCTGATTGTTGGAATGGCACCTTTTTCCAAACGTAGCTTCGATGCCAACTTCGCCTGATATTGCCCCAAATTTGTAAAAGATTCTTTTGTGAAATGTTTAGCGCAGACACCTAACGTTGAGCAAGTTGAGATGGTTGTTGGAACAGCGTCATTAAAAATAAATTTCATCCACTTGTCCCTTGTAGTTTGGTCAGTTTTGGGTAAAGAAAAAAGATTAGAATGTGGATTATGACAGTCAACACAGAGCAACTCACGTGTGCACTACGTTTCTGCATCTTTCTTGACTGAATATGATGGGGAGAGGGGCAGGGCGGGCCTCCTCTGCGGTGTCCATATATGGTATATCCGGCCCCGTCTTGACGTCATGTCGGGGGAGAAATTGAAATCTCGTATTTGAGTGCGCGTGCACGTTGGCTAGTTTAAGAACCCTGGGGTAAACAAACGCTTCACTTTTGAATATCGGCATCCCGGCCAATGTATAATCGTTAGTCAATCATAACATACATTGATTCTCATGGAAAAGTGAAAATTGCACATTATGACTCCTTTAAAATGCGTGGCGCGAGCGACAAATCTCCGACAGTAAACTGATTCTGCTTTGTCTCGGGCGCTTTCTCGCATCTATGGTAAACAGCTGTTGCGACGCGAGCAGTAACGGCCGCGTCCGGTGTAGACACAGTGTTAAAGCTCATTCTGCCTATAACGCTATGTTACAACATCAAGCAATATTCCAATAATTTATATAATTATAACACTTTATATAGGGCTATTTTGCATTAAGAGTAGCCTAGTTTCACGTTTAGTACATTTTGCTTACTAATTATTTAAAATAGTATAAAAGTACTGTACATATGTAATTAAAAACGTTTTCATTATGATATTATTAATTTTACTTTAGTAAAAAGATCTGAGTTCTTCCTCCACTGGTAGAGATTAGAGGAATTAAGACTAAAAATAGAAGATAATAAGGTTTTGTCAGTGACACTTTTTATATACAGTATTCATTGATACAAGTTATGACTAAATTAAAAGACAAAGTCGTTAGTGAAGATTATGCAACAGTATTTAGAATATAATATAATATAATATAATATAATATAACATGCAATGCAAACTAGTTTGGTTACAGCTCAACTGTATAATTCTCATTCTATCATTCCCCCTGCCTCCATTACATATCTGTGTCACACAAGAGTTTGATCACCACATTTGAGTGATCATTGCAAAACGTGTTTATAAAATATATTTATTCTGTTTATACTGTGTAAAGTACCCATCAAAAGTTTGTACACACCAATAGGAAAGTGTCCAAACTTTTGACTGGTATACTGTACTATAATACACATAAATAATATTGCTACTGTATTATAATATACACATAAATGTAAGGCTGGCTAATTTGATCCAATGCCGGCATTCAAATTAGCGGTGAAGGTCACATGCGCGTTCCGTCTCTTCCAATGGCAAAGGGATATTTAATTAAATGCAATACTTTTTATCTAATGTATTAACTCGTTTCATCTGACTCCATAAATGAAAGTGTTTTTCAATATCTGTGCATCATGAGATATACGTTAATGTTTGACTATTCCTTTTAACTCCAATGAAAATAAAGTCAAAGTCTGTTAGAATAATCAAATATAACAATTTATTATGTCAGGTAAATGTATTTTAACAATTCCATAATCAATTGAAAGATAATCAATGCAAATCATCAAATGTTTTAGGATTAGAGAAATAGATGCGAACCCAACATGAACTACATGAGCTACCTCACGGGCTATCTGAAATACAGAAAAAGCCACGATCCCTTGCTGCCTTCCATTAAATAGCCAGAACTTCTTTTCAATGGTAATTTGCATTCAGGTTACACCTTATTTGGGGGGTAGGGGAGAAAAGCCATTTGTCCACCTTATTTGTGTGCCTGTTTCTCTAAACTTCTAAAAAACCTTATTACCTTTTGTTTTACTTATTTGGAATGAGACATTTGTACCACTCATTCCTGAGACATTTCAAATGATACCAAACATAATACTCAATGATAATCATTCACATCAAACCATACATATATTCTTATGTGTGTTTTAGGTGATCTGTATGAAGGGGAAGGAGTGGGGGATGAGGGGAAGAAATGTAGATTAGGATGATTCAGAGGTGAGACCTTTGTCTCTGGGGAAGAGGGGGGAAGCCAAATGTTAATTTGCCAAGGTCCTTTGTCTCAATAGACCATGTGGTCAGATATTTTCTCTTCAACAAGTTTTACGGTCTTACAGTTCCCTCCTTGATCCCGTGGGTCACATTCAGACACTTAAGGGGTCATAGTAAGACGTTTGTCGTAATCCTTGAAACTCAAAAATTGTCTTTGCAATGTCAGCATCTGTAGAAGCTCAGAGGGCTGTGTTCACCTGCAGAACACCTGTTCTCACCAGGTGTATGTAGCATGAGTCCAGCAGGTGGATGAGGCGTTCAGGCTTTCTGCCAGTGATCCTGTGATGTGAGCAAAGTTCATATAGTCAATCTGGACCTTTTGACTTGTTCAGTTGATGTGTCATTCCTTCATGGAGAAACTTCCGCTTCCCTGGCACCTTCCCCATAACGATAATCTGTCCCTTCTTGACCAATCCTGTCACCTCCCAACGGTGCGGCTGTCTGGACAGACCTCAGTGGATGAAGGTGTTCTCCTTGGCTTCACACTGCCTTGTGTGAGACACCTGAAAAGCATCTTAAATGTCCGCTTCACGATTGAACACATATGAACCTGAACTCGCGAAGAAATCCATAGAAACGCATAATGCAACAAAACAAAATCATGTCATGTTCAATGTCAAATACCATGTTCTTGTCAGCAGGTGTGAATGGTACATTTGTCTCATATTAAATGTCCAATTCTTAAATATATATATATTTTTTGGTCTGAATTATTCAAAGGAAATGCAGCAAGAGGTCAGTGTAATCAAAGCAATCAAATAAATGGTATGCATCAATACGTCTTGTAATAACAATAATAATATTCAAAAATAAAAAAAATATGAAGAATCAGTGTTTGTTCAGGAATCTTCCAATGTAAGCCACTTATGCAATCTAAGAAGTGACTTGGAACATGAATGGAGATTGTTCATTCCTTGTAACAGGTTTGAGATTGTGTGTTTGTGTGAGGGTGTGTGTGTGTGTGTGTGTGTGTGTGTGTGCGTCTGTGTGTGAGTGTGATAGTTTGTGTGAGAGAAAGAGAGGGAGAGAGAGTGTGTGTGTGTGTGTGTGTGTGTGTGTGTGTTGTTGTTGGCTAAGTCACAGTCAATGACAGGGTTGAATTGTAAATTCTGTAATTGTTTGAAGCGCTCACACTTCAGATCTATTTAGTTATGATGTTGCTGTTATTAGTGGTTGTTGAGAAATCAGGGGCCCTCTGACCTTCCAACCACCCTAATAACAATTAGAAAGTTTAAACATTCTTAAATTTAATAGCAGGTCTGCCTCTGCTTTAATTTTGTTTTTGCATCATTGATTTGTGACTGTAGCCATTCATATGTATTTACAGTGTTTTTCCATGAGTTGGCAGAGTGTTGTGAATAGCGTATGCTATGTGTGCCTCGGTCATCATGGGATCAGCATCTGGATCTGTTAGTGTGAAGATGCACAATAGATCTTTAGTGAAGTGACACTTTTGGACTCTATGTCATCTTTATCTTCTCATGATGTGTAGTGTTCAGTCTGAATAGACTTGATCTATTCCAGGTGATGATGCTGTGAGGGTGTAGTGATGGAGGAGTGTGTTCAGTGTTCATGTCTAGGAGATGGGTGGAATCTACTGGATATCAATTGTGTTGCAAATTTTAGTTCCAGTTCTAAACTGGGAGGCCATGCTAATTTAGTGATGTGCTATTGTGAGATGTAAATGGCCTTTGAAGTGTCTTTTCACCCATCTCCCGAATCTCAGGTTATGTTCTAACAATCGTGAGGTCCGGCCGTCCTGGCATCCGTCCCCTGAGGAATTGCAGAAGTAGCTAAACCTGACAGAAACAAGTGCAGAGAGAACCACAGTTAATTCTGATGTTTTCAACAGTTTCAAATTCAGACATGTGGAATTCTTTTGCTTGCTCCATTATCATGTCCATTGCAATTTTAATTCCAGCTGTCACATGAAACCGAGTTTCATTGACCAGGTCTGAATTATTGCTGTTGTTTCAGTGCAGTGTGCGACACCTTAAAGCTGCTCTTGTAGTCGAGCCTTCACAGTCTGCTGTGTCACAGCATTAAGGTCCCAGTTCTGCTGGGGACATTCTCTGGCTTTACCTCAAGTTGCTTTCATTACAGTCAGATCTGTGGTCATGGTGTCGTTCACACATTTGGTTAGTGCAGGTCTCTAGTTACCTTTAAAAGGCTGTGGTCTGTCTGATGTTTAGTTCACACCCTCCTTCTAAATTTGCTTCCTTGATCAGTTGGCTATTACCTGTGCCACACTTCTGGGAGTGTTTTTTAAAGGCAAAAAATTAAAACACACCTCCGCCCTTTTGGCACTGGATAGCAGGTCAACGAAATCGAACTGTAAGGATTAATGTCACACTTCTCCAATTAATGCCTGCTTGGCGATTACAATATAATGTATATTAGAATTTAAGAATATAAATGAAATTATGTAAGGATTAATGTCACACTTCTCCAATTAATGCCTGCTTGGCGATTACAATATAATGTATATTAGAATTTAAGAATATAAATGAAATTATATTGTTTCTGGTCTCTGACGAGTCTCTGCTTGTTCTCGTCTCAATACCTTTGAGGGAAAAATGTGACAGATTCAATGAATTTTGATGTTAAACTATTGAGCCATTTGCTATTGGGCTGCTACCCGACTAGCAAATGACGCTAATAGCTGAAGGCCTTGAGTGACCAAAGTTGTTAGCTCAGTGAGGGTTTTAGGTGCATTTGAGCTTTGGTCACTTGCAGAGCGCTGGTTTGTGTCATCAGAGTGTGGCTGTCTGCGTTTTTTGAAATAGGGTGGAGGTCTGCCTCTGCTCAATGACCAGCACTTCTCCTCTGTATGGCCTGTTTTGTGACAGGAATTACAGAGTCTGCTCAGTTTTTCACCGTGTGGCTTTCTGAATTCTCCTGCAAATGGAGGATTTTCATGACATTCTAACACAGCTACCTCACCATGCATCTGTTTTCGTGACTCAATTCTTGTTGCCCAGCTAACAATACCTTCGAATGTATTTTTTGCTGGAGAAGCACCATACATGAGCGATTGTTGTACACGCGGTCCTGTATTTGTAAGTAGTAAGTGAAGGAGAGTTACATTGTTGTGGTTAACACCTTCAATTCCAGAATACTCCTCAAACAGTTCAAACATTTTTTCTGCATATGTCTCGAACGATTCTTCAGTATTCTGTTTCCGATTGAAAATCAATTCCCATCCAACAGGACTACAACCGCGCAGATCGCGAAGACATCGTTTTAGTCTATTAAAGATTTCACCCTCAGGCTCATCTTGATACACTGACTGCACAATGTTGCCTGTCATCAACGCCTGTGGTATCTTATAGTTCAGAACCTCTGGAATTGAGCTGATAACAATTTGCCAAATATCTTTTGGTTCAAGCTGAAATGCATGTTTTAGACTAACAATGCGTCTCCACCATGGTTCGAATGGCTCTTTCAAGGGCAATGGTCCGATCTCTGCTTTAAACAAGCTACATTCAGTTACCGTTAGAGGACGCCGAATGGTTGACTCTGTGCCATTTGGGTGCCGTATCACCTTAAAGGCTGAAACAGGCACTCTGTTCAAAACTCTATCACATGCTTCACCTGTCTGAAAAGATACAGGATTGTTAGGGCAGGCGGGCTCATTTAAGAAGTGCACATTTTTAGTCCCATCGCTGTTGAGCTTTTTGGGAGACATGGACTTTTTAGCATTTAGTTTAGTCTTAAGATCTGCAATGGTGTATTTGTGATTTTTACACTTTTCAGTCAGGGCTAACTGCTCAGCTAGTAATTTATCTAGCTGTGTTTGGAGATCTTGAATCTTTGCCTCAGACATTTTTGCCTCTGCATTTTTAGAACGCACTTCTTCACATTTAACATCCATAAGCGAAGATAGAAATGTGGTTGACTTATCTAGCCGTTTATAACTCATGAAGTTTAAAGCCTCAATTATTTCACCATGTTTTGATTTCTTCTGTTTACTACCCACGGTTTTCCACCAAGTGACAATTTCATTGTTAATAGCGTCCGTGTTAAGACCCTTTTTACTGAGTTTGTACAGTGTAGGCTCGACCTTTTCGGCCCACAATGTAAACAGGGCAGGATCATTATACATGTTCCAATTTATATTTGGGGAAATTTCGTTCCCTGAAGCTTTGAATATTTATCTTTTCTGTTTGCTAGGTTTTGAATACCTTTTCTTCTCATTTAGTCTTTTTAAATGGCCATTTTAACGTTTGATTATTCTTTTGAACTCTTAATTTTAGTTTTATCCGATTAAATGGTAATGGTAAATGGACTGCATTTATATAGCGCTTTCACAGACCCAATGGCCACCAAAGCGCTTTACATTTGCCTCACATTCACCCATTCACACACTCATTCATACACCGACGGGCGACGGCAGCCATGCAAGGCGCCATCCAGCTCGTCGGGAGCAGCTGGGGTTAGGTGTCTTGCTCATGGACACCTCGACACTTGGTCAGGTGGAACCGAGGATTGAACCACCAACCTTCCGGTTTGTAGACAACCCACATGAACCACTGAGCCACTGCCACCCTCTAGAATCAGCTAATGCTGTTTGATCTAGATCTAGATGCTGATTAGATCAGGGAATCTATATCGCTCAGCGTTCCTTCTCCCAAGGTCGCACGGCACACTCCCGTCAGTTCCAATAACCAATTCAGAGGTAATTTTGGCTAAATATCTGGGATCTGCCATCCAGCTCGTCGGGAGCAGCTGGGGTTAGGTGTCTTGCTCATGGACACCTCGACACTTGGTCAGGTGGAACCGAGGATTGAACCACCAACCTTCCGGTTTGTAGACAACCCACATGAACCACTGAGCCACTGCCGCCCTCTAGAATCAGCTAATGCTGTTTGATCTTGATCTAGATGCTGATTAGATCAGGGAATCTATATCGCTCAGCGTTCCTTCTCCCAAGGTCGCACGGCACACTCCCGTCAGTTCCAATAACCAATTCAGAGGTAATTTTGGCTAAATATCTGGGATCTGCCGTAATTCACACGTACACAATCGAAGACATCTACATAGCCCCCTTGAATGCCACCTCAGGAACTTAATTCAATAATTTACTTTAGTAGCGTGCACTTATCTAAAGTAACATTAAATTAGAACAGAGGTATTTAGACGTACCCAAATCTAGATCAAACAGCATTAGCTGATTCTAGACGGAAACTACCCGTCTCCTCATTCAAGTACACTTAAAATGGTATCGGATATTAGCCGTCGCTAATCTGACGCGAAAGATTTGGAAATATACGAATCCAATAATCTATGGAAAAAACAGTCTTTCAGAGTCATTCAGAATTAATTCAAACGTAACCATTTACAAATTTGGTATGCGAAACAGCTCCCATAGAGTGGAGAGGTAAAGTCTACGTTCTCTAAAGCTTTGAATATGAAAAGGTTATTTGTTTCAGGATTAATGAGATGCGCGTTCGTGGTTTCTGACTTTCAAATTCATTGTGAATCACATTATAACCACATTCAGCATAGAGACACACGCGTTTAATTCAGTTCACACAGGATACGCGGCCTAGAATACAACATCAACAGCCTTTACCTAAGTGTTCCAAATACACAAACAGTAAAGCAATCCTGTGTTTAAAGAATAAACTTACAATTAGCCTATGTGCACATATGGTGGCACAAACAACTATGAAGTGTGTTCTAGGAGTGCATTACAATGTTTAAAGCACAACTCCAAATTTGAAAATACAAATTATTGCATTATTGCTTTTTAATCCCATCTGTGTTAAAGTGGAAGCTTTCAAATGCAATATAGAGTTTGTCAAGATTAGTTTAGGTTTAGTGTAGAATATTATTCAATGTGGCTTTTGTGCCCACCGGTGGGCTGGTCACACAAAGAGTTAAGCGTTTTTTTAATGCAGCATGGCTTTAGCATTTAGCATTAGCTTAGTTTTTAAGTAGCATGGGCAATACTAGCATTTAGCCTAGCCTCGTTTTGGAGGCAGCATGGCTTTATCATTTAGCATTAGCTTCGTTTTTTAAGTAGCATGGGCAATACTAGCATTTAGCCTAGCCTCGTTTTGGAAGCAGCATGGCTTTAGCATTTAGCATTAGCTTCGTTTTTTAAGTAGCATGGGCAATACTAGCATTTAGCCTAGCTTCGTTTTGGAAGCAGCATGGACAATAACATTTAGCTTAGCCTTGAGATCCGATTTTAGCCTGTTAATAATACCATCCTGTTTTCCAAATTTAGCTTTTTATAAACAATGCATCGATCTGCCTTTTTATTTATAAAATCACGTGTTCTCCGATTTTCTCCATTTACAAACTTAGATTTTTCTTTCTGTTGTTTTCCGATTCTCTTCATGTGTTGCTAGTTCGTTTCAACAAAGCCAATACCACAATGGCGACAAACATGCGGCTGATTTGAAAACTTTTAGGCTGTTTTACAGCTCCTCATCAAGTAACGTTACACGAAAAACATTTGGAAGATGTTATTCCGATTTTAGGTTTCGTTTTTTGTTGCTTAGGCAAACAATGATATCTTTAATCTATTAACAAGGGTTTTCATTCTTCATCTGCGCTGTCGCTTATCACGTCCTCACGTATTTCAGTTCTGGACTAAACAAAGGGATTTCCTATAGCTACCCATAACAATACCAAACAACATTTTCTCAACACTTCACAAGAGGAAAGAAAAAAAAAATGACTTACCACAGCGGCAGAAGAAAGTGAAGATGTTCAAACCTCATGCTGATTTTAAAATCCCCATACTTTGCTGGAAAAGACGTTGCTCGCGAATTCATCTGTTGCGATCACGTCGGGGTCACCAATTTGTAAGGCCTGCTAATTTGATCCAATGCCGGCATTCAAATTAGCGGTGAAGGTCTCAACGCGCGTTCCGTCTCTTCCAATGGCAGAGGGATTTATAATTAAATGTAATACTTTTTATCTAATGTATTAACTCGTTTCATCTGACTCCATAGAATGAAAGTGTTTCAATGATATCTGTGCATCATTAAATATACGTTAATGTTCGACTATTCCTTTTAACTCCAATGAAAATAAAGTCAAAGTCTGTTAGAATAATCAAATATAACAATTTATTATGTCAGGTAAATGTATTATAATAATTCCATAATCAATTGAAAGATAATCAATGCAAATCATCAAATGTTCTAGAATAAAGAGGAAAATCTTTTACCCGACATGAAATACATGAATGCTGAGTCTCGGCGACTCAGCATTCACGGGCTATCTGAGATACAGAAAGAGCCACGACTCCTTGCTGCATTCCATTAAATAGCCAGAACTTCTTTTCAATGGTAATTTGCATTCAGGTTACACCTTATTTGGGGGGTAGGGGAGAAAGGCCATTTGTTCACCTTCTTTGTGCCAGTTTCTCTAAACTTCTAAAAAACCTTATTACCTTTTGTTTTACTTATTTGGAATGAGACATTTGTACCACTCATTCCTGAGACATTTCAAATGATACCAAACATAATACTCAATGATAATCATTCACATCAAACCATACATATATTCTTATGTGTGTTTTAGGTGATCTGTATGAAGGGGAAGGAGTGGGGGATGAGGGGAAGAAATGTAGATTAGGATGATTCAGAGGTGAGACCTTTGTCTCCGGGGAAGAGGGGGGAAGCCAAATGTTAATTTGCCAAGGTCCTTTGTCTCAATAGACCATGTGGTCAGATATTTTCTCTTCAACAAGTTTTACGGTCTTACATGTCGAAACATAAGATGTTTTGTGGATCAGTTTCTTTTGAAGAACTCATAAAAGTTCATTTTTCCCTGCCAGCTGCAAAAAGTTCTGATATAGAGATCTCATATAGCATTTACAGCTCATGAACAATAAGTTCAGGGAGCAAATATGCCAACATCCAAATCACATTGGGATGAATAATGGGAATGTGCATGGATAACTAACTAATAAATTACCCCTCATTATTAGATGTTGGGTAAATATGTACCAGAAAGAGCAGATGTGCTTTCCATTGCTGCCACTGAAACTGTCTGGTTTCCTTTAGCCATCAGAAAATTCACAAAAATAGTCTCCAGAACACTGATGCCCATGACAGCGAAGATGACAACACAATAAATCCCTGAAAAACATTTTTTTTTTTTTTATAATTATAATACAAATACAAAGTTGAATTTTTTTTAAAGCAGTAGCAGTTCACCACACTAAAAAGCAGTAATATTGTGAAATATTACAATTTAAAAGAACTGTTTTCAATTTTATTCTGAAATAGATAGTCTACAGTGTCACATGATCCTTCAGAAATAATCAGAATATGCTGATTTGCTACACATACAGTAGATAAGAGTAAAGTAACTCACCAATCAGTGGGATGCAACTGGCAGTGGAGGGCAGCATGTCTTTAAGAAGCAGCAGTAACACAGAAATAGACAGAAGCAAAGTTACTTTAAACCCAAGCTTCTCTCCTCCACTTGAATCGATGAAGAAGGAGGCCACATCCAGCACAAGGAAGCAAAATACTGGCATCAGGAAAATAATGACATACAGTAAAGGTCTTCTCCTTATGGTGATCTGCAAGAACAGAAACTTCTTTAAATGCTTTATCAGAGCAGCTTTACATTAACATTGGAGACTGGAGACAGTTGTTACAAGGTCTGTATCTTTTCTGTCAAAAGTTCTGTTACTAAAAAACTTGTTTTCTCTAGCAGTGGTTTTCGTATTTTGCAATAGCTGTTAAATGAATGCTATGAAGTTACACTGAGATCTGAAAGGTGAAAAAGTATACTTTAGCACACTTTTAAAGATCGAAATAATATACTTTGAAAGAATATACTTAAGTGTGATCTGAATGTAATGATTTTGGAAACCTAACTGCGTGTTATTTACCAGTTAAATGACAATGTTGTCAGGGAATATACCAGACTCAAAGGCAGTTATCAGGAGAAAAGACAACACAGGTTTATTGAGCATCAGCGCTGTACAAGCCGGTGTACAAGTGTCATCGTGTCCAAGTGTCTTTATCATGTCTTTAATAACTTTTGGGCCGGCCAGTTTCGATCCCTTAAGAAGCCTATGGAGGAGTGATCCAGCTCTCAGATTTAATCTAAAATATCTTAATTTGTGTTCCGAAGATGAATGAAAGTCTTACGGGGTTGGAACAACATGAGGGAGAGTAATTACTGACAGAATCTTCATTTTGGGGTGAACTAACCCTTTAAAGAAGGAAGACCAGGAAAAGGCCCTTCTTAAACTTGATCAGGTGGAAATGAAGGATGATCTAGAAAGGCGCCTCGGGATTAACTCCATGTGTATGGAGTTTTGATTTATTTGTCATTTGAGAATTATTGTTTTATGTGTGCCTGCATAACTTTTATAAAATTTATTTTCTTTGGTTTGATTTTGTTTTATATAATTTATTTATTTTATTTCGATTTTTGTATTTTTATTTAATTACTATTATTTATTTGGAGCAGGTACAGATAGTGTGTGATGCTTTTGCGATTTCAGAGGGAAAAACACATTTGATTTAAATTAATCATTTTTGTTTTTTTTCAGTCCATCATAGAATTATGTTGTGTTTGGTCTATGAAAAAAAACTGTTAGCTGTGCAATGGTTGAGTATTACAAATGCTTTTCAATTGAATCAAATGTTCAAACGCTCAAGCTTTGTTTTCATTGTATTATTTTTTTTTGTTTTAAGCTTTGTTCAATTTATATTGTTAATCATTTCACACAACAAAACAAATGGTATAATTTTAACTTTTAAAAAACTATTAACATGCATTTATAGTAGTATATTGTCTTTTGTTAGGACAAAACATAATTCTTATCTTTTATAATATTTGATATATATATATATATAGGTGTAAATCGGACAGTTAATCACAATATTATACGATATCGATTTTTTCAGCCAGCGATACGATATTTGCCAATACCTCAAAACATTTGACGATACAATTACGATTGAATTCAATTCAGGGCTATATCGATCGATTAATCAATATTTAGATTTTATGTGCCAAGTGTACACAACCAGTTACGTTTATTAACTCACAATACATCCAAATATATAACTGTGGAGTAATGGGTTTTATTATGAAAGGGGGTTTTATTATGAAGCGTCTAAGAGGAAGTACCAGAACTACTAGGTGCTCGGGGGTTCATGTGGGGAATGTGAGTTTGGAATGATGCATGAATAAATGCTGTTCAGTTGCTCTACAATGTGTCGCTTGAATCTATGCCCAATAATACGACATGGTGTCAGAAGTCGGGCGGCAGTAAGAGCTTAATCGCCGGGGAGTGAAAGTAAGCTGTTCTGGGAGTGAAAAAGACTTTATCTGGAGAAAAAGATGTCGGATACAGAGGAAGTGGGAGCTAGCGCACCGCATACGCAGCCTCGCATGCTACAGCCCCAGCTACAAGTAAACAGCGGCAATAATGCTAACGCTAATCCAACCCCGAACGCCACATTCACCATTCAGCCTCCCGAAGCGTTTGATTTTTCTAAGCCTCAGCAATGGGAGAAGTGGATACGGAGATTTGAAAGATTCCGTCTAGCCAGCAATCTGCAACTTAGCTCTGAGGCTAACCAGGTAAACACGCTCATCTACTGTATGGGGGATGAAGCGGACGACATTCTTCGAGGTCAAGCTTTATCGGACCCCAGCCAGCACAGCCATGTGGGGCCCACATGGGTTTGACGTGGGCTATCTAACTGGGACCCAGACAGTTTTGCTCCCGGTTTCCATGTAGGCCCCACATGGGTTTGCCCAGATAAAATGAACACTGCTCAGTGTGCACACTACAGGCTGTTAAATGTAACACTGATCAGTGTTGGAGTTAATGAGATAATTAAGTGATTGAATATGATTGAGCATTATTGAACACACCTAAAGCAGAATCACTGAAGGAGAAAATTGTTAGCCACCGTTATGGCGATCATTGTTTGCTTTAGTTGGGCTCTTGACCCTTATATTATTAACTTTAGATTTTGTTTGGCTGTTGTTTCTGACTTATAACTGCCAGATGAACAAAAAAAAAAGTCATGTAATGGTGTTGGTTATATTATGACAGTCATGGTTTGAACATAATCATGCTGTGATCTGAAAAATGAAACTTATTGAGATGATCTGGTTTAACTTGTTAGCAACAGCTTTGTGATTATACAGCAAATGATTATCAGTATTTTTTTTATCCAAAATATTTCATTCAACATTGTTCTGATCAAAACACTTTCAAATAAAATTATTTAGAAACACATCAATAATCAGTCTGTGAATCTCAACAATGGTAACAATAATAATGCATGTTGCAGTGGCTGCCACCAATCACAACTCATTAATGGCTCCCATCATGCATTGCGGTATGAATAAATTATGATCTGAATTGTCTATGTAATTTACTTTTCCTAGTTGAATATTCTGCTCGTCACCATTGTTGAGATGCATTGACTGAATCTTGACGTCTGTGTGTGCCTAAAAGAAAGATTTTTTTAAAAATAACTTTTAAGAAATCCTTTATATTATATCTAAAATTCTGGAAATTTATGCAGAATCACAGTTACGCTATAACCAACAGCATAAATCACTAAACATAAGGTTCAAACGATGACTGTCATAATATAACCAACACCATTACATCACTTTTTTTTTTTTTTTTTTTCATCTGGCAGTTATAAGTCAGAAACAACAGCCAAACAAAATCTAAAGTTAATAATATAAGGGTCAAGAGCCCAACTAAAGCAAACAATGATCGCCATAACGGTGGCTTACAATTTTCTCCTTCAGTGATTCTGCTTTAGGTGTGTTCAATAATGCTCAATCATATTCAATCACTTAATGATCTCATTAACTCCAACACTGATCAGTGTTACATTTAACAGCCTGTAGTGTGCACACTGAGCAGTGTTCATTTCATCTGGGCAAACCCATGTGGGGCCTACATGGAAACCGGGAGCAAAACTGGCTGGGTCCCAGTTAGATAGCCCACGTCAAACCCATGTGGGCCCCACATGGCTGTGCTGGCTGGGACGTGCAGAGACAACAGTACCAAGCGGTAAGAGACACTTTGGACATATATTTCGTGCCCAGGAAAAACATTATCTACGAAAGAGCCCGGTTTAATCAAAGAGCGCAGCTAGCTAATGAGATTGTTGACTCGTTTGCTTTATGCTTTGGCGGAAAACTGCAACTACGGGGCACTGCACGATGAGTTAATAAGAGATTGCCTCGTCGTGGGACTCAGAGACACTAGCTTAGCTGAGAGATTACAAATGGACAAGGATTTGACGCTGGAGAAGGCAGTAAATCAAGCCCGGCAGTCAGAAGTCATAAAAAGGCAACAAAATGACATCAGCGGTGAAAGCAACACGGAAATAGATGCTGTGTCAGTGAAATATAGAAAACAACAGCATCCAAAACAACAGTATCCAAAATACAAGTCTCCAAGTCAACCAAAATACTCAACAAAGTCCAAAACACCAAATGAGAGATCCTGCTACAGATGTGGTAAAACACCTGCACATGCTAAAGTTCAATGTCCAGCAAAAGATGAGACCTGTCACACTTGTGGTAAAAGAGGACATTACAGTAAGGTGTGTAAGCCTGTTAAATCCATGCATGTGATAGAAACAGAGGAATATAATGACACACCCATGTTCCTTGGTTCTGTGGACGCAGGTTCAGATCCTTGGTATGCAGATCTTACCATCAGAAACCACAAAGTCAGATTTAAGATAGACACTGGAGCGGATGTTTCAGTTATCCCAGCCCAGATGTACTACAGTATAAATCACAATGTGGCAGAGTTATGCAAACCAAACAGACCATTGTTTGGACCTGGGCGCACTCCTCTCAATGTATTGGGTATGTGCAGAGAAACATTGTGCAAAGGTGCGTATATGCACCTTTGCGTATATGTATATGTATATGTATAAAACGTATGTATAAAACGTATATGTATATGTTATCAAAGATTTGCACATAGCGCTGTTGAGCAGGCCAGCAAGTGTCAAGCTAAACCTTGTGTCTAGAGCAGATAGCATAGACATGAAAGTGTTAAATGAGAAATACCCAAAGCTGTGTCAGGGTTTGGGGTTAATGCAGCAACCTTATACTATTAAGCTAAAACCTGACGCTGTTCCCTTTTCCCTGGCCACACCAAGACGTGTCCCCATTCCTTTGTTGGGAAAAGTGAAACAGGAACTGGAAAAAATGGAGTCCATGGGAGTAATCAGTAGAGTTGAAGAGCCAACTAAATGGTGCTCAGGTATGGTCCCAGTGCCAACCAAAAATGACTCAGTGCGCATTTGTGTGGACCTCACTCAGGTCCATTTGCAACGTTTATTAAAGGAGAGTAGTCAAATAGGAAAAGGGGTCAGGCACTGGCAAGATCAACAACAGAACAGGCTCACACTTGTCAAATCCAGGCGGAGGGTCAGGGCTGGCAGCGAGAAGAAGTAAATCCAGGGATGAAGCAGAGGGTCGAGAGGCAGGCAGCAGAAAATGGGAGAATCAAGTCAGGGGAGGTCAAACACAGGCAGTCAGAATACAGGAATAACGCTCAGAATGTTCACAGAGGAAACGAGACTTCGCACTGTTTGTGATGTGAGTGAGGCTTATATGATGGTAGGTAACAAGGGCCGTTTCTCAATATGCGTTCTTGTCTGTACTTGTGTTCTTATGGACTTGTGAAACGTCATCAGTCACTGCCCAAGTACTGTTCCAATTCAAAGTTCACATCTAGCCAAGTCCAGTTCAAATCCCCGGATGTGTTCTTGATCCGCCCCGTTTACCGAGGATGCATCGAGAGGTGACTTGTGCGGACTTGAGACCATCGACATAATAAATACATAGACGCCCTATTGGCCGCTGGAGCGTACGTCATCGGCGCCGCCATATTGGGGATGGCAACTTTCCCATACCTCTCATACCGGGAATTGAGAAAAATGCATGTTTTGTGCGCTGCTTAGGGCTGTTCACATCGCCACACAATTGAAAACAGCTTTCGAGGAATTACCTTTCACAAGCAAGACTGAACGTTTGTTTTTGGTTGTATTTGGTCATGATTTAATTAGTAATAGTAACGTTCAGAGGTTAAATTTAAAAATACTACTGTTATTGTGTCACGAAATGTAGTTTAAATAGTTTTTCAGTCGACAATGTAGTTGTTTAAAGCTCAAATATGTGGTTTGTTTATAAAGATAGCGCCTATTTAAAAATTTGATCTGACGTTTTCGGAGTTGTAAGATACTATCACCAGGGCTCAGCGCTCGTCTACCCCGCCTGGAACAGCCGTACCTCGGCCAGTGCTTCCGACGTTTGCCGCTGGCTCTGATGTCTCTAGTCTAGTGGTTAAACATGAGATATAATTCGTCTTGTGTATATCTAACGGCCGATTTTTGGTCTCATTGATCTATAAATGGTTCCCTGGTAAATCGTTTTGGCTGAGGGCAAAGTGAAGTTTCATAACTTTATATTTAGGCTATTTTAATGTTGTATCCTGCTGTATGTTTGACTGAAGCTACTTCTGTTATAATGGCTATTACTGATCAATAAAACTGAAATTTAACAAAAAGAGTTAAATATTAAAGTCACTATTTAACTTATTTTTTATTGTGTATATTCTGTAATTGATATTTCTTATTCTATTGCTATATTTATAGTATTATTAATAAACTATGCTATTATCAATATTTTTATGATTGTATTATTGTACTTATGATATTATATAATTATACTAATCATTACTATTTTATTTGCTGTATAATATTTGTTTATTTTATTGACTAAACTATTTACTATTACTTCTCACTTTATGTTATATTTACTATTTGCATTGCACTGTAGTTGTACCATAACGTATTATCATAAAGGATCCATCAGTTATCTTTGTTATTGCTAAAATCTGGTCAATCACAGAAAATGCTTTTTCCACAATAAGAAAACTTAAATTATATCTCAGTATTGTCACGGATTCACCCAACGACACACCCCAGCCAGCTTCAACCCAACACACCTGGTCCCGATCGCAATCACCAGAGTTCTGATTTACCACACCTGCACCTTCATCACTTCACTTACCACGCCAGCTCTGCATATAAACCCCAGTCAGTTTACAGCTCACTGTCAGGTCTCGTCTTTTGAAACCAGTGACTCTCCGGTTCCTAACTCTTCAGTCTGGTTCCAGAAAATGACACGTCTGTACCATTTGCTTCACAGGACATATGCTTTCAACCACATACTGTTTATTTACCAGTGTGTTCTAACATGTAACTATGCCATGGTTGGTCTCATCTGACAGCTTATACACTGAAATGAATGGTGGTGAACTTAATAGAGATATTAAAGTATCCTAATGTACAGTCTAGGTACTATTGGTTAAACATGCATTGAGGAGAATATGTTAATGTTCTTCTCCCCCTCTTGATTCTTGATCTCCACCCATTCGCCTCATCTTTTGGTTTTCTGTTGGTCGGTTACAATGTTGGTATCCCACTCATGTTTAACAATGCTTTGCTCAGGGTATAAGAAGGAAATGTAACTGTTGATAATGGAGAAAGGCTTTAAAATTACAAAATTATGGACCAGTGGCATACAGCGGATCATCACAATATTAAGCATTTCCCAAGTTCACACTAATTAGATAGAGTAAAGGATATGTGTATGTGGCATGCTGTCCGAGGGGAGGCTCCGAGCTCGGGATTCGGCCCAGAGTACCCCCCCATCCCAGGTTTGGGATAGGACTATAAGTGAGGAGATGGGGTGGTGGAGGGATGCTGGAAAACTGCCATAGAACAGCGGTAAACACTGCTGAATATATTCCTCTTGATGTTAATTGAGTTGACTGGATGAGCTCCTCCCATAACGATTACATTAATTATCTGAACGGGCTTCTCCCGAACTTTGTTAATAAAACATCATGTCATTCAGTTGTTATGGGTACAAGTAACACCGTCTCTGCCATATATGGCAGCCTATAATAGCAGACAGAGCACAGTACTTTGCTAGCAGTTTAGCCCTCTTTGGGCACACATGCAAACATACATACATTACATACTACATAAAGTAGAAACACATTTTATGCACTTTTGTGACCCAAATTCATATATTTTTTATTCACATTTATTATATTTTTTGTTATAAAGTTCGAATTAAAAAAGAAAAGAAAAAGGAAATGTAAATATAAAATCATAGTACAATAAAACTCACTTACTTTTGATTACCTCTGATAAAAATTACCTTTTTATTTAGTTCAATTACAGACAAGTGCAATGCAACAAATGCAACAAAAAACAAGACAAATACAAGGTACAAGGTATTATAAATACAGTTCAGAATGTATAAAATGTGGAATTTACGGTATTGATTTATTCATGTGCTCAGAACTCGTCATTACGATGTGTTTGACTCTAGGACACATAAACACAGCAGTAAAGTGACTCTCCTTCACCAGGAATGAGGAAGCTGCTTTACACACACTCCTGTTTTACACACGTCACTCAAACACACAAGCAGGAAACCATTTCAACTCCTCAGTTCAAGGAAACAGAAACTCAAGTTTTGTTGAGCTGTTGTGTGTTTGTGTCTCTGTATTCATGCGGTAAAATGGCAGAAGCCAGATTTTCTCAGGATGAGTTCATGTGTTCAGTGTGTCTGGATCTCCTGAAGGATCCAGTTGCCATTGCCTGTGGACACAGTTACTGTAAGATCTGTATTACAGACTGCTGGGATCAGGAGGATGAGAAGAGCGTCTACAGCTGCCCTCAGTGCAGACAGACCTTCAGTCCAAGACCTGCTTTAGCTAAAAACACCATTCTGGCTGAACTGGTGGAGAAACTGAAGAAGACTAAACTTCCTGCTGACTGTTACGCTGGAGCTGGAGACGTGGAGTGTGACGTCTGTACTGGAAGAAAACACAAAGCCGTCAAGTCCTGTCTGGTGTGTCAGGAGTCTTACTGTCAAACTCATTTTGACCGTCATGAGGAATATCACTCTCGTAAGCCACACAAAGTGATTGAAGCCACTGGACGACTGCAGGACATGATCTGCCGTAAACATGATAAAGAGCTAGAAATGTTCTGTATTACTGATCAACAGTGCATCTGTGTGTGGTGTAAAGAGTATGAACATAAAAACCACAACACTGTATCAACTGCAGCACAGAGGACAGAGAAACAGGTATGAGCTGAGAGAGATTGATCACGCAGAAATGAAAGTGTCTTTATTTACTCACCGGTTTGACTGAGTTTCTTCTGTGGAATGTAAAAGATGATATTTTGAAGATTGTCTATTGTCTATATATTTTAGTTTATACATTGAAAGTCAATGGAAAAATTAAAGTTTCAAGCTCCAAAAATAGAAAAAGCATAAAAGTAATCTAAACAATTAGTGGTTAAAAAAGAAGTACGCTTAAGTGTAGTGTACTTCAAATTAAAATATGTTTAAAAAAAGTGTACTTGCAGATAATAAAATATTAATGAAATGAAAGGCCACTTAAGTGCATTTAAAGAGAATCAACTTTCATGACTGTTTCATAAGTACACTTTATAAAGTACACTTTTTATAATGTAAAATTAAAAGTTTCACTTCAAAGTATATTTTAATCATGTTTAAAATTTCTCAATAGAATTATGAAATTACATTATATACTTAAATCCCACTTAAGTATCAAAAAGTCACTCTTAAGTTCAGCTAATTGCTTTAAATTTACATTTAAACTATACTATATTTTCATTTAATAGCAATTAACATGCAAATACGTGTTTGAAAACATTACGTTCAGTTCACACTTACTTCACAATTATATTCTTCATAAAAGAGCCAAATTTTTATTCACAAATCAAATCACATTGAATCATTTATAAACTCATGTATGTGGAGCCCAAATCAAATATGATGACATCAAAAACATATTTTTTTCCAGAATTATACATATACAGATACAAATGTTATTCTGTTAAACATAGTTATATAATATTCTAAATGATTCCAAAGCATCATAAGATGTGAGGAACATTAAAGGTAACATTCATATCAAAGATATTAAAGATCATTCGATTCACACATTAAGAAATAAAAAACAAACATAAAATAACATAACGGAATACGTGTATAATTAAAATACATCAGAAACGTCTCAGGTTACGAATGTAACCTTTGTTCCCTGAGAACAGGGAACGAGACAATACGTCATCGACGTTATGGGGAACGCCTCAGCCGTGACAGGTGTCTGAAATCACTATCAAATCACGTCAATCACATTGACCGGCGACAGCCCGTGAATCATTAACGTGAATGATTAACGTGCGACCTGGAAGTATATAAGGGCGCCTTGCAAACATGACAAATCACCTTATCGTCTGAAGGGACTGTACGGCAGGCAAGCCCCGAGGCATGGCAGGGAGACGTATTGTCTCGTTCCCTGTTCTCAGGGAACAAAGGTTACATTCGTAACCTGAGACGTTCCCTTTCGAAGGGAACTCAACAATACGTCATCGACGTTATGGGGAACGAAATACCCACTCCGCCATGCTGAGGGGAGTGCATGCCCTCAGGCAGTGCACTCTAAAAAATGCAGGGTTAAAAAATAACCCAACCTTAACCACGCCGCTGGGTCACTATAGGACAGAACACGCGCTGGGTTGGTTTGACCCAAGTGCTGGGTTTGTCCATTTAACCCATATTGTTGGGTCATTCATTTGACCCAACCAGTGGGTGAAATTGACCATCTTGCTGGGTTAAGTCTTACTCACGTGCTGGGTTATTTCCTGTATCATTGCCTTATTAAAATTAGTAACAAATATTTTTTTATATTACCGTACTAATGTAAAATAATGATTGTCTCTATAATACAATAAACCAGAGAGGCCACTGTATATGTGATTTCAATTTTATTACAATTATACAATGTATACTCATTCTAAGGTAAAAAAAACATAACGGTTCATTAAGTAAGGTCTTTATACACCACTGAAAACATAGTTATGTATGATATTGCATTTCTGTTAACAGATCCTCCTAAATACAGTATTACACAATGCACCTTTAAAAGTCAATAAGAAACTAATTTGAACTCTTATACGATTATGATTTCATTTATTAAGATGTGTTGATTTATTAAGAATAGCTACAAACATTTACAATGCGACTAAAT
Organism: Rhinichthys klamathensis goyatoka; assembly: GCF_029890125.1. Lineage (NCBI taxonomy): Eukaryota > Metazoa > Chordata > Actinopteri > Cypriniformes > Leuciscidae > Rhinichthys > Rhinichthys klamathensis. The sequence continues at coordinate 1,681,468 of NW_026606557.1, forward strand.
ATCACAGGGTTTTCCTCACATTTGACAGAGGACGATTCTTTTCCATTAATTTGATTCACTGCTTCGTGTATTTAACATGAAAAACAAAATAAAACTTTGAAACAAAGATCACCAGCCTCCAGCAAAGACTCGGTCTCGATGACGTGGCCTGGAACAATGGCAACGGTCTGACGTGTCCCCCTCATCACATCCCTGATGCTCCAGTCATTTTGTAAATATTCATCCATGTTGGTCCCCAACTGTTGATTACACACAATCACTTAGAGTGTTGCAATATAACTGACATGCACGTTTTTTGTGAAAGTATTTATATTTTTTTTATTGCAAACATTACCAAATATGGCCAAATGTGAAAAACAAACAAAATGTATATTTACACATCTAAATAGACAATTAGCAGTCTAAAATAGTCTGGGATTCAGGATAAGACAAAAACACGATTTGGAAAATGGATTCATGATGTACTCGCTCATTATAAACATTTTGTAAATTTTGAACACAAAAAAAGTTATGGACTGCAGCTTTAAAAATTAACAAAAATCTATTTAAAAAAAAATGCAATTTTATGTTGCAAACAGAGATTGCACCTTTAAATATTCTAAACCTAAATTAATTTCATAGTTATCAAGCATATCAAACTTACAGGTTGCATGTCAAGGACCTCTGAGCCTCTGTGGTGGGTCTGAAGCCCTTTCCTCCTCTCCTGTAACGTTAGATGGATGGGGGAAGCAGAGTTTGCAGGACCTTCAAAGCCAGCAGCTAAACAATATGAGCATAATACATAAAGTTGCATTATTATTTAAATAGTATGCTGTATATAACAATTCATATTTCTAAAGTAGCATTTCTGACTTTTCTGCCCTGGTGTTTAAAATGGCGCTGTTGTGACAATAGCAAAAACTATTTATTGGCCTCAAACATCGCGCACACTTGATCCATGACCACTGTCTTAGTAGTAACGTTACTAAACTATTCTTAGTAGGCCTACCTCAGGTCCTAACAACTTATAATGGGTTCAGGGCGAGAACATGCTTAATATGAAATCGATTTATTTCTCATTGCCTCAGTCGCCGTTTGTAAAGATTGCACGTCAGACGTCATACAGTTATTATTTGATTTTTTTGGGTAAAAACGATCCTGGTTCCGACATAGACATTACAGAAGAAACACGCAGACTGTGCTGGAACTTACCCCCGTCGCTTCTTCTGACGAGAATTTCTTAAATGTGCCAGCAGACTTTCCACACAGACTAGACTTTTTTCCCGCAGTTTTTACGTACGAGCCCTATAGGGACATAAACATACTGCGCGTGCACGGGTTCATTCAAAACGCTTTCCTCACTTTTAATTACTAAACGTCCACAATAAATACGATATTTACGTGATGAAATTACAATTTAAACTACATATTTCATTAAGGCTGCTGATATAGCTGGTTTACAACGTGGCATTTTGTCAAAAAATCTAACCGGCTAGCTGTTACTAATGTTTTACAGAATAAATACGTTATAGCCTACCCCTCGCACTTCCATATCAAAGACTGTATGCTGAACAGTGAAATTATTAATGTTAAAAATAACTTACCATAAAACACTGCCTGCTCCGACCTCCGAGTGAAGTCCTCCTCGAGTCAGAAGTGAAGAATCCAGAAAGTTCCGCAAAGAATAAACCGGTTGCTGGGTCAAAATAACCCAACCAGCTGTTTATTTGTGAATTACCCCCTTACAACTCATTTTACCCAGCATGAGCAACCCAATAATGTGTTTACAGTGCCCCAAACAACCCAGCATTTTGACCCAGCACAATCAACCCAACAATTTGTTTACAGAAACAACCAAGCATTTTTTTGAGTGTGACAACTGTCAGAACCAGCAATTTCAAATGAAACGCTAGAACCACTCACCGTCAGGTTATACTGGGCTGTCAGTGACAGCATTCCCTACGGTCATAGCCTAAGCTATAAGCCACACAGGAAAACCTCCATAAACATAGTTAAATGAAAGGCCTACCTGGGCCTGCTCAAAGGCCTAGGACCACAACTTCAATTAGAAGGGGTCCCTTCTAGGGAATGTGGCTAGGGAACCCGAAGGAACCCCAGCCAGTCACTATTCAGGGGAACGTGCTCACCCCGAAGTGCCACCAGGAAGGCCTGACCTGACGTCAGAGCATAGACTCTTAGTCTGGCCACTTCCTGTCCGTCCGAAGACAGAGCCTCTGGACACATGCCTTTAGGTAAGGCATCCAACCCGAGGGACTGCGAAGCTGGCAGTGAACCACTCGGCCCGGATCTTAGAGACGGGATATCCCGGAGAGTATGACTCAGCATAGTGCTTTCCAACCCTTGCTAGCGAGGGGAGTTTCTCTACACGATCCACGGATCAACCCAGTGTCTGTGTTTCAAAACACTGAGGAGGCCTGTGAAGGCCTAAGGACTGATCTAACTGGGAGGCCTCACGAGAGGCCTACGACCGTCTGACCAGACTCAGGAGTCCGCGTGCTCACAGTGACCCTCAATGAGGGGAGCATATGGTCCCCCTGGTAGGCAAAACCAGGCTGTAGGCAGGAAAGAGGTTCCGAGAGGGAACCAGCAGCAGAGAATGAACACTTCAGTCGAGCCAGGGCGCAGGCTCGCCTTCAGCAGCTGCCTGATAAGGCCAGCTGAAATGATAGCAAGAGGCCACTAGCTTCCTGAACCCAGCACCGCTAGGGAACCACTCACAAGGAGGCCTGGTGAGGCCTACTACCTGATAGCAACAGTATGTGGTCACCTACAGGGAGGCCTAGAGAGACCTACTACCCGATAACGATAGTACGTGGGGAACTCACCCTCAGGGAGGCCTGGTGAGGCCTACTACCTGATAATCACAGCATGTGGGAACTCGTCTTCAGGGAGGCCTGGTGAGGCCTACTACCTGACAGCCATAATATCTGGGAGCTTTTTCTGCTACCCGATAGAAAGTCTGGCTAGCTGTCCAGTTGTCTGTCCTTGGGCTTGTCTCCAGGGAGGCCTGGTGAGGCCTACTACCTGATAACCATCTTAAATGGGAATTCACCTTCAGGGAGGCCTGAGGGGCCTACCACCTGATAGCAACTGGTAGCTGAGTCCGGGTGACAGTTCCAAGGCGGCCTGCTAAGGCCAGCCAGCTGGGGACTCGCCTATCAGGGAGGCCTGGTTGGGCCTACTAGCTGATAGCAAGTCAATTCTGCTACAAAGGAACACTGTTGGGAACCATACTACACCAACGTAACTATTGGGCCCACCCACAGGAGGCCTAGTACGGCTAGCTACCTGCAGTAGCTATAAAGTATGTCCCACAACGTTGGGACTCACCTCCGAGGAGGCCTGTTTAAGGCCTACTACCCACCGGTGAGTCAACTGCCCGAACCACCAAGGCCAACCATTTCTCTCGAGAAGTGGCCTATAGCGCCCTCATGGGGGCTGCTCATACAAGGAGGCCTGCTGAGGCCTACTAGCTAATGGCGCAGCCTTCGTTGGCAGATAAGCTGTTTACACAGCGCCTACAGCATCCTGGTGCCTAATCACATTGCCCATGGCAGTGTACTCAGCATAGAGAGCTAATACCCTTAGAACAAGGGGAGTACAACATACGCCACTCTGCCTCAGTGGAGGCCCCAGTTAGTCAGGGGCCTACCATCTATGCATGGGCGTCAGCACAGGGCAATGCTCTGGCTTCAGGGGAGCGAACTTTGACCAAAGAAGAAGTGAAGGCTTACTTCATACTCGACCCGAGCCATAGTAGTGCGAGGTAGGATAAAAACAGAACTGGGAGTGAAATGCTCAGACCTACCCTGAATCACAGGGGAATACTCACACCTCACCCTGAGTTTACTAGGGTGCGGGCCTGCCAGCGGCTCTAGGGGTAACAGAAAAACATCTGTGCCCAACCTAGGGGAGTGGGGCTTGAATGAAAGCCAACCACCTACTACCCACAGCCTGAGCAGTAGCTCAGCAAGGTATTATTGAAGCCTACACTGGCGGCCTAAATCCGTAGGCCAGTTCTGCACGGCAGGGTCGGGCAGGAAACCCAGTCTACTTCGTGAAGCGAAAGACGGCCTAACCCTGCTCAAAAGGATTTATATACCACGGAGGCCTAACTGAGGCCTACCATGTCCTTATAATTCATCCTCTGCACCACGCTGCATTACTCTAGTCACCCCAGAATGCAGAGAAGGGGGCGGGCCTTGGCCTAACGACTCCCATGGGAGGAGGCTGATTATACAGGGATGCCAAAACCCTACATTCACAAAGTGAAGGGTCAGAGGAAGAAATGCTAATTTTAGCAGAACGCCTCTAATATCCCTGGCACAGCCTAGGCCAGCTACAGAGGCGGCCCTGGTGAGGGCCAGCCTGCAAGCATAGATCTATCTGAGGGCTCGGAGGAACCACAGCCTAATAAGGAATAAAGTCTGTTTTATTCGATACAAGAGGCTGCAGAATCGCTCAGCCTAATGAAAACCCAACAGAGCTCAAGGGGCGAAATACTCAGGAAAGTCAAACGGTCCCGTGGGCCGGACTTAAGATCTATCTGAAGCTCTAGCGTCAGTCAATACTCTAAGTAAAAATTTCTAAGAGAGAGACCAACTACTCTACCCTGAGGTGGCTAACAGCCCGAAGGCTAACGTAGTTATCGTTCTGGCCACCCAACGGGGAACTTCAGGGCCCTAATAATCCAATAAAGTTCTCTTACCTTATTACCTTGACATGACCCCATAACTCTTTATACAGGGAACGAAGTCTGTAAAGAGAAATATGTTATTTTTTTATCACAAAAAATATACTCTTTGAAAAGACCAGCAGCTCACCTGCGGCGTGCAAAGTGAAGACTCGCCAGAAGTTCTTTATGAGCCTGGGAACCGCCACTCTACACGCCTGAAAGGGGCGTTTCCACCAACCAGGCCCAGGTGGGCCATCAGAACATAGTTCTCATCATAGGCCCATCCCCAGGCCTGATGTAATGAACGCCTGGGGGTCAGAAGAGAGAGGGCAGATCTTGACCCTCCGGGGAGGTTATCCATCACCGACGCTGTGAGCGTTTGTTCTGGATAACCTCCCCCAAATCTCTTCTGTTGCGGGAGTCACGCCTCCTCTGCGACCTGCTCCTTGAGGGAGGGGGCGCACGAGAGGCGACACTGGCTCGCTGGCCCTGCCTACGGTCCTCAGACTGTGAAGGGCCAGGCTCTCCTGCCTGCCTGGGTGCGGACGCGGATCTCAGCGGTATACATGTCTTAAATGCTGCTGAGCGCGCCTTCGCCTCCCTGAACTTCCCCACCACCGCTTCTACAGAGGTGCCAAAGAGTTCGGAAGGCGAAACTGGCGAATCGAGGAGAAAGGTTTTTTCTTTCTCCCCAATGCCAGCTAGATTTAGCCACAGATGCCTCTCCGTGGCCACCATCGCCGCCATCGACCGACCGATCGCGGCAGCGGTTTGCTTGGTAGCCCGGAGAGCCAGATCTGTGGTGCGGCGCAGCTCAGCCACCGCCTCAGGGGACAACCCTGCCCCCTGGTCGAGATCCCTCAGCAGGTCGGCCTGGTACGCCTGTAACACCGCCATGGTATGAAGTGCAGCCCCGGCCTGACCTGCTGCCGTGTATGCTCTGCCATTCAAACGAGCCGTTGTTTTCAGCGGTTTGGATGGCAGGGTTGGAGCTTTTAGTGTCGCTGCCCGCCCAGACACGAGATAGTTCGCGAACGTCAATGGGCGGCATTGACACATACCCATGCTCTCCGATCCCCTCAACATCAGCGAAACTGGCCCGCTGATGTTGGTGAATACGGGCAGAGTATGGGTTCTTCCATGCCTTCTCGATCTCCATGTGCAGATCAGGAAGGAATGGAAGGCTCACCCGAGCTGGTGGTGTATGGCCGGGGAGAAACTGATCATCGAGCCTTCCGCGAGCGGCCCCTCCTCTAGCGCGCTGCCAAGGCAACTGCAGCCTGTCAGCAGCGCGCTCCATAACATCCATTAGCTCAGCATACATGGGGCAGAGTGGCTGAGGAGGTTCAAGATCTTCCTGATCATAAACCTCCCCAAGCATCTCCTGCGCGTCCGGAAGAGCCGCAACTGCAGGTACAGTCGGTGAGTAATCTTCCCCATCATCGACCTGCAGTTCGCTCTCGTCAGCCGTCGAATCATCTGAGAGGTTTACAGACCTCTCAAGGCGATCGACGAGCTCCATCTGAGAACCCCATGATGAAAGTCGCCGCTCTGCCTCACGAGCGGGACCTGCACCACGAGGAACAGATGCTGAGCCCCCTTCACTCGAGAAGAGGGCCAGACGAGAGCGGAGCATTTTAAGAGGTTCCCTCGAGAACCTCCCGTGCGTGCTCTTCTCCCAAACAAAAAACGCACAGCTCATGTGTGTCAGCCGGTGTCAGAAACCTCGGACACGGGTCGGCACACTTACGAAAACAATCCGCCTTTGCTGTGCGTTTCATTTCTCTTACCTTTTTCTGACGTAAGTTTGAATAGCGTTTCATACAAACAGTCCCTGAAGACGATGAGATGATTTGTCATGTTTGCAAGGCGCCCTTATATACTTCCAGGTCGCACGTTAATCATTCACGTTAATGATTCACGGGCTGTCGCCGGTCAATGTGATTGACGTGATTTGATAGTGATTTCAGACACCTGTCACGCCTGAGGCGTTCCCCATAACGTCGATGACTTATTGTTGAGTTCCCTTCGAAAGGGAACATTAAACTTCACTGGTGTTTGTGTCATGACATCATGGTGTTTAGTCATGTGACTGTGACGTGAAAGAACCAATGAGGTTTGATGTTATTGACGTGTCACCATATTTTATTAAGCGTACTCCTTTCTTTAACCACTAGTTGTTTAGATTACTTTTATGATTTTTCTCTTTTTTGGAGCTTGAAACTTTTTTGTTCCATTGACTTTCAATATATAAACTAAAATATATGAGACATTCTTCTGAATATCTTCTGTTGTGTCTCACAATAGAGAGAAAGTCATACAAGTTTGGAGCGACTTGAGGAAGAGTAAATGATGATACTAATGATATAAAACTAGTTACTGATGAAATACTGCTGACATTCATTTCAGGAAACCATGAATCTGTGGTTTGAACCAGACAGTAAAAACTTACCATGCAAGATCTTTAACCTCCACCAATTCTGGATTCATGTAACTTTAATGTTTGTATGACAGTAGTTTTATGTGTCATTTGCTGTCATTGGTTTGTCCTCCAGAAACAGCTGAAGGAGACGCAGATGAAGATCCGTCAGAGAATCCAGCAGAGACAGAAAGATCTTCAGCATCTGAGAGAGGCTGTGAAGTCTCATAAGGTGAGTCTGGAGAAGAAGAGAAGTGTGAGACGTCTCAGTTTGGACTCTGTCAGTCCTGCTGAAGCCACTGTGTGATTGTGATGTGTGTGTAACAGCGCTCTGCACAGACAGCAGTGGAGGACAGTGAGAGGATCTTCACTGAGATCATCCGCTCCATTGAGAGAAGCCGCTCTGAGGTCACACAGCGGATCAGAGATCAGGAAAAGACTGCAGTGAGTCGAGCTGAAGGACGACTGGAGCGACTGGAGCAGGAGATCAATGATCTGAGGAGGAGAGACGCTGAGCTGGAGCAGCTTTCACACACACAAGATCACATCCAGTTCCTGCAGGTAACAGAGATCTAGGAGAACAGGATCATAGTGGACTTGAGCAAGATCCTGCTATGACAGAGAAACATTTCATGAGAGCAGAATGAGCCGTTGACTGAGATGTTGTCAGGAATTCAGTCAGATTCAGTCGAGTGTTGTGTTGTGTCATATAATCATCAGTCAGACGCTCATCTGATCATCTTCTGTTTAAAGAGACGCACTTACAAAGCCCTGGGAAATTGACCATTAAATATTAACTAATGCTTCTTGATGAAATCAGTGAACTTGACGGTATCAATATCCAGACAGGAAGTAAGGCTGTATATTAGCAATGCTTATAAAAGCCAAACAAAACCTGACCTTGAGATCCTTAAGAGTCCTTGTGAAGTTTCAGTGTCACTAACCAGTCAAAAGTTACATATGATAGAAAATAAAATCTTTAAAAAACAGTCAATGACTGTCAGCTAAGGCCAAACAAAAACCGTAAAAATAAAGTAAAATATCCTAATTTAAATAAAGTGCAAAAAACTTTGCCAGAGATTTTCCTTAAATGTTTTACAGAAAAACACTGTTATTTTACAGATATTTTCTGAATTATTATGATAAAAAAAACCCATAAAAAACAGTCAAAGGACTGTCAGCAATGGCTGCCGTACAAAAACCATAAAATGAATGTAAAATATCCTAATTTAAATAAGTGCATACGATTTTTTGCAGATATCTTCATTAAACTTTTTAACAGAAACAGTTATTTCACATATATTTCCTGAATTCTTCTAAAAAACACATTAACTGTAAAAAGTGAATCTCTTGCAGTTACTGTAACTACATGCATGATTTAGTGTGACTATACGTCACTACATCTGCAACTACACAGTTACTGTCAGTTAAATAAAGCAATATCAGCATAACATCAGTGTTTCTCTGCTCATCCTGGCCCGACTCTTCAGCTCAATAGTGACCCACAAAACACACAAACACTAACAGATCTCTCAAGATCTCAGCATCTTCACGTATTACAATCTCATACTAACATTGAGAATTAACAGAGGTTTAGAAGTTGATGTTTTATTGAAAATAATCAAGTTTGATGTCACCATTATGGTGATCAGTGTTTAGTTGGGCTCTTGACCCTTCAATTTCTCTCGCGCTGCTTTAACTGTGTGTCTCTGATACATATTTGTAAATGTAGGAAGAGAAACTCAGATCAGATGATCTTGGTCACTTTCACTGATGATACAATGACTACATCATAGTGTCCTGATTTATTGATACCACCTGAAGTCTAATATCTGATAATATATAATATCAGTGCTGTGATACTCAGATAGATTTTATGAAGTCAGATACTGGAAATGTTTTGACAGGATCACATAGACTCACTCAGACATCAAGAATCAGCGTATGAATCGCAACAATGGTGACAATGAAACAAAATCTGATCAACTCTGAACTCGTCACAAAACAAACTAATAAAGTCACAAAAAAGCTTTGTTGATTGTCACAATTGTTGAGATTCATATTTTGATTCTTGATGTCTCTGTATTCCTAAAAAAACATATCAAAATATTTTCTGTATAACTTATATATTTCAGAATATCAGATTGTTATAATACTGATGCCACAATATTACACGGGTCATATGAAAAAATATGACAATAATCATACACTTTGCATAAAACTAAAATCTCTATAAATTATGTAACCTCAGCTAATATATTCAGAGATTTGACTCAAAGTTATATCAGTGAATCAGGACATCATATGATGACTAGAACATCACCAACACGTGACCAACATCATCTGATGAGATTTTCTTCTGCATTTATTATCATAACAAATGTGTATCATAAACACATTTAAAGCAGCCAGGGAAAAAAACTAATGTTAAAAACTCAAGAGTAAAGAGCCCAACTAAAGCAAACACTGATCTCAATCATGGTGACATCAAATTTCTGTTAAAGTTTTTTGCACTTTATTTAAATTAGCATATTTTACTTTCATTTTATGGTTTTTGTTTTGCCAGTCATTTGAACATTTAAAAAATAAAAAAAATGTTTTTTTTTACAATGAAGGAATATGATCGTGATAATTCAGGCAGTATCTGTAAAATAACAGTGTTTTTCAGTTTATTTAATTTAGGATGATTTACTTTAATGTAACAGGTTTTTTGGGGGCTCTCAGTCATTTGACCGTTTTATCATTTAACTGTTTTGTTACTGTTTCATTACAGATTATATTTGTAATTTTACATACATTTTTATGTAATTTAAGAAAACAGAGAAAAATACTGAATAAAAAATACAGTAAATTTTCTGTATAAAAAATGTTAAATACTAAATACTTAAATAATTAATGGAATTAGTCTTTAATGTCACAATACCTAAAATAACTAAAGAAATACCTAAAGAAAATGATCGTCAAAAAATCACAGGTATTTCTGTAAAATTTGGATTTGTTTTACAGTGCAGGTGAAACAAAGAGGGAACTAATGAGTAACTATAGTAACAAACAAGAGGATAATGAGTAACTATGTTAACAAACAAGAGGATAATGAGTAACTATAGTAACAAACAAGAGGATAATGAGTAACTATAGTAACAAACAAGAGGATAATGAGTAACTATGGTAACAAACAAGAGGATAATGAGTAACTATAGTAACAAACAAGAGGATAATGAGTAACTATAGTAACAAACAAGAGGATAATGAGTAACTATGGTAACACACAAGAGGATAATGAGTAACTATAGTAACAAACAAGAGGATAATGAGTAACTATAGTAACAAACAAGAGGATAATGAGTAACTAGTAACAAACAAGAGGATGATGAGTAACTATGGTAACAAACAAGAGGATAATGAGTAACCTAGAAGACAAATGAGAACAAAACAAGTGAAAACGAAATTAAAATTAACTAAAGAGTGTTCATGTGACAACTCTTTTCTTAATACACTTTAAGTAGACTTTTTAAAAATTGCACTTTGTAACAATGTCATTATTTTTTAATAATCTTTTGTCATGCTTTAAAGAAGTGCACTTATTTTGATGTGTTAACTACTAAAGCACATGTAAAGTACTTGATTATATTTAAAACTCTAGTGTGTTATTCAATATTATATTTAAAATTAAACAAACAATTTTCAATAGAAATTACATTGAGTATATTTTAGTTTATCATAATTGTGTTTCAGTTCATTCAGCAATAACTAACCATATTTCAAAGTCAATAGAAGTAATTATGAAAATACATGTACAGATACTTAAATACTTAAGTTGGTCAAAAAGCTCTCTAAATATTAGCTAATTGCATTTAATATAAATTTAGACTATACAACATTAATTTAATTAAAATAATTATTTTAATTATAATTTTAAAAATAATTGAAAAATAATTAAGTGTCTGAAAGCATTGCATTCGATCTGCTCATATATTTCAATTATATAATTACTAAGTGTCAAATACTAGAGTTTGTAGCATTAAATGATGAATATGAGAAGAAAGTGCTGGATTGAAGCGAGTCACTGAAGAGAGGTCAAGTCTACAAGAGCCGCACAGATCTGATATAGTGCAGGTTATTGGCTGAAGTGTGGAGATGATGAGTTTTGATTTCTGTTTTCTGTAGAGTTTCCAGTCTCTCTCAGCACCTCCTGAATCTACAGACGAACCCGACGTTCCCTTCGGTTCTCTCTCCTCTTTTGATGGCATGAGAGAATCTGTCCGTCAGCTGAGAGACAAACTGGAGGATTTCTGCAAAGAGGAGATCAAGAAGATCTCAGACGGAGGTAAAGTCCTGCGCTCGTTTATACAGACGTGTGAGAAACATCCCAAATCTGAACAATCGGATGAACGGATCAATCCGATGTGTGTGTTTTATAAATGAAGCCCCTGGAGATTATTCATCAGCTCTCAGAAATGAGTCCATCATCTAATATCATACAGCATTATATTAGAAATGTCTCAGAAATGAATGTATTTTATCTTGTCATTTCTCTTCACACTGTTCATGTCTGTTTATTTCCACAGTCACTTTCACCAACATGAATCCCAAGACCAGGAACGACTTCCTACAATGTGAGTCACTAGAAAACAAGCAGAAAAACTCACTGAATGTGTTCATGTTCTTCCTGTAGAAGGAGAAATAAATCATGATAGAAGAGTTTTATAATTGATCATGTAAATGATGATTTGCTCAGGATATTTGGTCATCTGTACTGAGACACTGATGATACACTGAACATTGATTCATGAAGAGTTCAGAGACATTAAAAGATCAGACAGATTCATAATTCCTGTTTCTGATGTGTTTTCTCTCCATCAGATTCCCATCAGCTCACTCTGGATCTGAACACAGTGAATAAACTCCTCCGTCTGTCTGAGAGGAACAGAGTTATTACTTACACTGGCACAGAGCAGCCGTATCCTGATCATCCAGACAGATTTGAGTGTTGGTCTCAGGTGTTGTGTAGAGAGAGTGTGTGTGGACGCTGTTACTGGGAGATTGAGTGGACTGGAGATGATGGTGTGTTTATATCAGTGTCATATAAGAGCATCAGCAGGAAGGGATCGGGTGATGAGTGTTTGTTTGGAGGTAATGATCAGTCCTGGAGTTTGGACTGCTCTTCCTCCAGTTACACATTCTGGCACAATAAGAAACGCACTCCTCTCCCTGTAAAGTCCATCAGCAGAAGAATAGGAGTGTGTGTGGATCACAGTGCAGGAACTCTGTCCTTCTACAGCGTCTCTGACACAATGAGCCTCATCCACACAGTCCAGACCACATTCACTCAGCCGCTCTATCCTGGGTTTAGGGTTTATTCTGGATCAGTGAAACTGTGTTGATGTTTCAGAACAGATATAGAGAGATTTTACCCATAATACTTTGAGCCGCACGATAAATCAGTGACAGTGAGATGTTATAGAGACTCTTATTTCCTCTTCATTACATTAATACTGATGAACTTCACTGAAATAAAACAGAATAAATGTGTGTATCAAATCCTCACAGAGACAGTAAGATCAGTGTGTGTGTGTGTGTGTGTGTGTGTGCTTTTCTCAAACTGTTTTGATGAAAATCTCATTCATTTTTATTGATGTAAATAAATTGAAATAAATGTTCAATATCTTCAAGTGATGTGTTACAAAAAGTACATTTATCATAAATATGAATATTATTTCTACTAATGGCTGCATTTACAGGAAAACAAAAAAATAATTTTGTACATTACTTCTTTTAAATAATTAGAAGTAACATATTTATAGGGTAATGTCCAAATGCTGTGCCAAGATATACAATAAGGTTTAAGCCATTTTGATTTACATGGAGGACTGGATCCGACATACAGAATTTCTTATAAAATTGTTATTAAAACCTTTATCAAATAAGAAGAGATCATTTACAACAAGTTGAGATTTTGCAAGGTTGTATTATTAATATCTACGTCTGGGAATTTGGTTAAGATTATTATGCCATTAGATAGCCTTCATTACGTTGTTAAATTATTTTTTTATTTACAAATAAACCATATTTTGAAATAAAATGTGGTTATGTGTAAAATTGCTTATTCTTGTCAATAAGCTGGTTTACAATTAAAATATTGTGCCGAACCCAATTCTCCATGTACAATGACTTCTTATTATGAATTATATACCATTGCTCCATATAAAACATTGTGTTTGTACAAAAGTGACCAGAACAGTAATGTGTGTTTGTGATAATTGACCAAAGCAATTGGAAGTTTATCAGTTATATAAGGACACTGTGTAATTCCCCAAGTCTTTTTTAATATACTTGTATGATTTTTTTTTATCCTTCGGGGAACGAAGTGAAGAGAAAAGGTTTACGCTGCTCTCGAAAGACCTTCTGCCACTCAATAGAGTTCTCCCTCGAATAGAAAGATCTCTTGTTAACCATGAGTTATATTTCTTTTGTGTTTTTTCAATATCAGGCCTGAAATTAGAGTTGACCATTATATCAGTGGTTAGAGATTTTAATTCCCAAATAGGCCACCATACTTTTAACAGGAATGTTACACACAGTGGATAGGCTGTTGTTTTTAAGTTGTAAGATCTCACATTTAGACAAATTTAAAATCAATCCAGAGAATTTTGAGAAATTATTAATCATATTCAGAGCCAAAGGTCCCTCAGATCTGTCACCAAGAGAGATTGTCGTGTCATCAGCAAGTTGCGATATTTTAATTTGTCTTTCATGAATTTCAGTTCCTTTAAAGCGGTGTTGGTCTATCATATTACTCAACACTTGAGCTAAACTAAAAAAAGGAATGCAGAAATTGGACGGCCTTGTCGGACGCCTCGGTTTATTTCAAATCTGGAGATGTTCCGTTAGCAAGTTTAATAGAGCTATTATTACCATAGTACATATAGTTTTTACACTTTTTATGAAATATTGCCCGAAACCAAACCAAAGAGTTTTGAGGAATCAAATATAGACTTATGGCTTACTGTATCAAAAGCTTTTTTTAAATCTAGAAAAAGTCAAATAAAAGTTTTAAGAAGAATTTAATTAAAGTAACAATGTCATTTATTTTTAACGTTCTAATAGGCACATTTCTGCATTACTTTTCTCGAGAGTAAACAAGTACTTTCACCTTCTTCCAGACATTTTCTTCTAGATCTTACAAAAGCACCTTTGGCTTTTTCTTGATAAATATTGTCTAATTCTTTCTGCTAATTTTCTAAAACATCATTATTGGATCGGTGGGTAGATGTTTGAGTTAAATTTGAAATCTCTCTAATTATGTCTTGAATACCTGTTCTTTTTTCCATAGCCAATTTTTTTCCAAATTGAATGCTACATTTTTTTACTTCAAACTTTCAAGCCGACATTCAGCTGTTAATTATTTGACTGTAAATTTACAGTAAATTGCAGGTTACCAGTTGCATGACTTTCATAGTAAGATACTGTATTATTTTTACAGTAAATAGAAATGACAGCTGTATACTGTTTGTACCAAGGTAACTTCTCCTTCAAGCAAAGGGGATCAAAAACTGAATACAATGTACTCACAAAAAAGAAAAAAAAGAAAGAAAAACTCACATCTCACAAAAATACGAGTTATTGACAAATAAACCAATATAACAATAATATATAGTCAAATAAAATACATTGTAGAACAAGAATTCCTTCCCTCTCCAATGATGTTAATACCCCTCTATAAACTCCAATACAATCCCAACTTCGTCACACAGAGCAATTTAAAATAAAGCAAAAGAGTAAATTACACAAATAACCCCAAAATCATATTACATAAAAGTATAACAAACTCAAATATACTCCAAACCAAAAATGAATTCCGCTGCAAACTTAAGTCTCATGCAAATCAAGTCCATGTGTTCTAAAGCATCAATAATATATTGACTCTTTTGACAAAGCGTCTATATCCAACGCACATGGCACCTTTTAGCGTCATATGAGACGCAGATATATGGCGCCTCCTAGTGGTCTAACCCTAACACTACCCCAGACCTAAACCTACCCAAAACCGAAGCGTGTTACATTGACGCTAAAGGGTGCCATGTCCGTTGGATATAGACGCTTTGTCAAAAGAGTCAATATATTACGCTTTGGGATGAGAATGCGTTGGCTGGCAACACGAGGCTGGGAAGAAGTGATGTACACAAAAAAACAAAACAAAAAATCAAAACTCCCCGCTAGCCAGTCTGATTCACAACATCCAGAACTCCTTGCGCTGTGTTGGCTGGAGGCATGCAGGGACTGGCTAGCTGGGGAATCAAACTAAAGAAAATACATGGGAACAGCGATCAACTAAACCTAATACAAAAAAAAATACAAAAATACAATTTACAATACACAAAATTAACCACAAAACGTATTTTGTTTACTTTAATCTCATTAGAAAAATAAAATCAAGACACTTCAAAGCACTGTATAAAAACCTCACATTAGCTGCGACACAGCCACAAACCCTGGACTAACTTCCAAGATAGGAACGGGCGTGACCAAATGACCTACAAATACACAATGTTTGCGTCTGCATTAAAAACTATTCCCTAATTAGTAAAACAAGGCTTCATAAATAGGAAACAAAACAATCATTATTTATTTAGCCTACCTGCTCATCAGACCGATCATGCACAAACCAACATGGACATGTCACCGGACAGCACGATGTTTGTGTCTGCATTTAAAACATCTAATTCAGTGAAAAAAAGCTTTGTAAACATAAAACAAAACAGCCAATATTCGCTTGGCCTCTCTGCTCAACGGCTGCCTCCGGTGATTCCTTACAGATAGGCATTAGCATACAGACACACATGTATATATTTAAGAAAAATGTGTTATTCATATATAAAATATTTATATATAATCTAAAGTATGTATAAATATACAGTATATGCAAATTTTTCTTAAATATATACATGCATATGTGCATATTTATATATACAAAATAATTATACACAGTACACACACGTAAACACAAACTTTTATTTTGGATGTGATTAACTGTTGCCAGCCCTAAAAAAAAAAATGCTACAAATATTTTAAGAAGTTGTTTTTGTGAAACTTGGTAATAAAGAATGGAATATTTTCATCCTTTTTCAATTTATGTAAAAATAGTATAATTATCTTGTTTAAATGTTTTGTGACATCAAAAAAGGCACTTGGTAAAAAGAAATCTAAATAAAAGTCAGATAAATTTACCGAAAATGTGAAATCAAAGATATTATATTACTATTATTTTTGTCATGTACATAAAATTTGCATTTAGCAATAGATTGCAATATATTTAATACGTTTTATTTGAATTTTTCTTTTCACAAATTGCATATCACAGTCTTACACTCTTGCACATCACAGTCTTACACTCTTGCACATGTGGTTCCATGAAGAACCTTTAACATCTTTCCATTCCAGGTTCTTTATAGCAGAAAATGGTTCTTCAGATTATTAAAATGATCTTCACAATAAGAAAATGGCATTGCTGCAAAAAATCCCCTTTTGGAGGCTTTATTCTCAAGAGTGTATTCAGTATAATGTACAGTACAGTAACTAAAAAGGAAAACTATTGGCTTATCTATATTTTAATATTTCTAATGAAACATGCAGAAGTTATGAAAGCCTGATCATCTCATGTACAGGCCTATATATACTCATGGGAACCAAGACTTGAACAGTGATATCAGAAACACAATAACAGTGGTTACGTACAGCAAAAAGAAGATCACATCTATTATTGTGGCCACTCTGGTCCAGCACAGGGGTTTCCTCTCTTGTTGGTTTTGATGAGCAACAGCCTGAAACTCCACGAGGATCTGCTTCAGGACGGTAAGAGTGTACGGCCGCTCTTCAATGCTGTCGGCAACTGAGTCTGAAGGGCCCTTTGTGTCCTTTACGGTATCTGTGAGAGGAATTAGACATGTTTATGTCGTAACATAAGATGTTTTGTGGATCAGTTTCTTTTGAAGAACTCATAAAAGTACATTTTTCCCTGCCAGCTGCAAAAAGTTCTGATATAGAGATCTCATATAGCATTTAAAGCTCATGAACAATAAGTTCAGGGAGCAAATATGCCAACATCCAAATCACATTGGGATGAATAATGGGAATGTGCATGGATAACTAACTAATAAATTACCCCTCATTATTAGATGTTGGGTAAATATGTACCAGAAAGAGCAGATGTGCTTTCCATTGCTGCCACTGAAACTGTCTGATTTCCTTTAGCCATCAGAAAATTCACAAAAATAGTCTCCAGAACACTGATGCCCATGACAGCGAAGATGACAACACAATAAATCCCTGAAAAACATTTTTTTTTTTTTTATAATTATAATACAAATACAAAGTTGAATATTTTTTTTAAAGCAGTAGCAGTTCACCACACTAAAAAGCAGTAATATTGTGAAATATTACAATTTAAAAGAACTGTTTTCAATTTTATTCTGAAATAGATAGGCTACAGTGTCACATGATCCTTCAGAAATAATCAGAATATGCTGATTTGCTACACATACAGTAGATAAGAGTAAAGTAACCCACCAATCAGTGGGATGCAACTGGCAGTGGAGGGCAGCATGTCTTTAAGAAGCAGCAGTAACACAGAAATAGACAGAAGCAAAGTTACTTTAAACCCAAGCTTCTCTCCTCCACTTGAATCGATGAAGAAGGAGGCCACATCCAGCACAAGGAAGCAAAATACTGGCATCAGAAAAATAATGACATACAGTAAAGGTCTCCTCCTTATGGTGATCTGCAAGAACAGAAACTTCTTTAAATGCTTTATCAGAGCAGCTTTACATTAACATTGGAGACTGGAGCCAGTTCTTACAAGGTCTGTATCTTTTCTGTCAAAAGTTCTGTTACTAAAAAACTTGTTTTCTCTAGCAGTGGTTTTCGTATTTTGCAATAGCTGTTAAATGAATGCTATGAAGTTATACTGAGATCTGAAAGGTGAAAAAGTATACTTTAGCTAACTTTTAAAGATCGAAATAATATACGTTGAAAGAATATACTTAAGTGTGATCTGAATGTAATGATTTTGGAAACCTAACTGCGTGTTATTTACCAGTTAAATGACAATGTTGTCAGGGAATATACCAGACTCAAAGGCAGTTATCAGGAGAAAAGACAACACAGGTTTGTTGAGCATCAGCGCTGTACAAGCCGGTGTACAAGTGTCATTGTGTCCAAGTGTCTTTATCATGTCTTTAATAACTTTTGGGCCGGCCAGTTTCGATCCCTTAAGAAGCCTATGGAGGAGTGATCCAGCTCTCAGATTTAATCTAAAATATCTTAATTTGTGTTCCGAAGATGAATGAAAGTCTTACGGGGTTGGAACAACATGAGGGAGAGTAATTACTGACAGAATCTTCATTTTGGGGTGAACTAACCCTTTAAAGAAGGAAGACCAGGAAAAGGCCCTTCTTAAACTTGATCAGGTGGAAATGAAGGATGATCTAGAAAGGCGCCTCGGGATTAACTCCATGTGTATGGAGTTTTGATTTATTTGTCATTTGAGAATTATTGTTTTATGTGTGCCTGCATAACTTTTATAAAATTTATTTTCTTTGGTTTGATTTTGTTTTATATAATTTATTTATTTTATTTCGATTTTTGTATTTTTATTTAATTACTATTATTTATTTGGAGCAGGTACAGATAGTGTGTGATGCTTTTGCGATTTCAGAGGGAAAAACACATTTGATTTAAATTAATCATTTTTGTTTTTTTTCAGTCCATCATAGAATTATGTTGTGTTTGGTCTATGAAAAAAAACTGTTAGCTGTGCAATGGTTGAGTATTACAAATGCTTTTCAATTGAATCAAATGTTCAAACGCTCAAGCTTTGTTTTCATTGTATTATTTTTTTTTGTTTTAAGCTTTGTTCAATTTATATTGTTAATCATTTCACACAACAAAACAAATGGTATAATTTTAACTTTTAAAAAACTATTAACATGCATTTATAGTAGTATATTGTCTTTTGTTAGGACAAAACATAATTCTTATCTTTTATAATATTTGATATATATATATATATAGGTGTAAATCGGACAGTTAATCACAATATTATACGATATCGATTTTTTCAGCCAGCGATACGATATTTGCCAATACCTCAAAACATTTGACGATACAATTACGATTGAATTCAATTCAGGGCTATATCGATCGATTAATCAATATTTAGATTTTATGTGCCAAGTGTACACAACCAGTTACGTTTATTAACTCACAATACATCCAAATATATAACTGTGGAGTAATGGGTTTTATTATGAAAGGGGGTTTTATTATGAAGCGTCTAAGAGGAAGTACCAGAACTACTAGGTGCTCGGGGGTTCATGTGGGGAATGTGAGTTTGGAATGATGCATGAATAAATGCTGTTCAGTTGCTCTACAATGTGTCGCTTGAATCTATGCCCAATAATACGACATGGTGTCAGAAGTCGGGCGGCAGTAAGAGCTTAATCGCCGGGGAGTGAAAGTAAGCTGTTCTGGGAGTGAAAAAGACTTTATCTGGAGAAAAAGATGTCGGATACAGAGGAAGCGGGAGCTAGCGCACCGCATACGCAGCCTCGCATGCTACAGCCCCAGCTACAAGTAAACAGCGGCAATAATGCTAACGCTAATCCAACCCCGAACGCCACATTCACCATTCAGCCTCCCGAAGCGTTTGATTTTTCTAAGCCTCAGCAATGGGAGAAGTGGATACGGAGATTTGAAAGATTCCGTCTAGCCAGCAATCTGCAACTTAGCTCTGAGGCTAACCAGGTAAACACGCTCATCTACTGTATGGGGGATGAAGCGGACGACATTCTTCGAGGTCAAGCTTTATCGGACCCCAGCCAGCACAGCCATGTGGGGCCCACATGGGTTTGACGTGGGCTATCTAACTGGGACCCAGACAGTTTTGCTCCCGGTTTCCATGTAGGCCCCACATGGGTTTGCCCAGATAAAATGAACACTGCTCAGTGTGCACACTACAGGCTGTTAAATGTAACACTGATCAGTGTTGGAGTTAATGAGATAATTAAGTGATTGAATATGATTGAGCATTATTGAACACACCTAAAGCAGAATCACTGAAGGAGAAAATTGTTAGCCACCGTTATGGCGATCATTGTTTGCTTTAGTTGGGCTCTTGACCCTTATATTATTAACTTTAGATTTTGTTTGGCTGTTGTTTCTGACTTATAACTGCCAGATGAACAAAAAAAAAAGTCATGTAATGGTGTTGGTTATATTATGACAGTCATGGTTTGAACATAATCATGCTGTGATCTGAAAAATGAAACTTATTGAGATGATCTGGTTTAACTTGTTAGCAACAGCTTTGTGATTATACAGCAAATGATTATCAGTATTTTTTTTATCCAAAATATTTCATTCAACATTGTTCTGATCAAAACACTTTCAAATAAAATTATTTAGAAACACATCAATAATCAGTCTGTGAATCTCAACAATGGTAACAATAATAATGCATGTTGCAGTGGCTGCCACCAATCACAACTCATTAATGGCTCCCATCATGCATTGCGGTATGAATAAATTATGATCTGAATTGTCTATGTAATTTACTTTTCCTAGTTGAATATTCTGCTCGTCACCATTGTTGAGATGCATTGACTGAATCTTGACGTCTGTGTGTGCCTAAAAGAAAGATTTTTTTTAAAATAACTTTTAAGAAATCCTTTATATTATATCTAAAATTCTGGAAATTTATGCAGAATCACAGTTACGCTATAAGCAACAGCATAAATCACTAAACATAAGGTTCAAACGATGACTGTCATAATATAACCAACACCATTACATCACTTTTTTTTTTTTTTTTTTTATCTGGCAGTTATAAGTCAGAAACAACAGCCAAACAAAATCTAAAGTTAATAATATAAGGGTCAAGAGCCCAACTAAAGCAAACAATGATCGCCATAACGGTGGCTTACAATTTTCTCCTTCAGTGATTCTGCTTTAGGTGTGTTCAATAATGCTCAATCATATTCAATCACTTAATGATCTCATTAACTCCAACACTGATCAGTGTTACATTTAACAGCCTGTAGTGTGCACACTGAGCAGTGTTCATTTCATCTGGGCAAACCCATGTGGGGCCTACATGGAAACCGGGAGCAAAACTGGCTGGGTCCCAGTTAGATAGCCCACGTCAAACCCATGTGGGCCCCACATGGCTGTGCTGGCTGGGACGTGCAGAGACAACAGTACCAAGCGGTAAGAGACACTTTGGACATATATTTCGTGCCCAGGAAAAACATTATCTACGAAAGAGCCCGGTTTAATCAAAGAGCGCAGCTAGCTAATGAGATTGTTGACTCGTTTGCTTTATGCTTTGGCGGAAAACTGCAACTACAGGGCACTGCACGATGAGTTAATAAGAGATTGCCTCGTCGTGGGACTCAGAGACACTAGCTTAGCTGAGAGATTACAAATGGACAAGGATTTGACGCTGGAGAAGGCAGTAAATCAAGCCCGGCAGTCAGAAGTCATAAAAAGGCAACAAAATGACATCAGCGGTGAAAGCAACACGGAAATAGATGCTGTGTCAGTGAAATATAGAAAACAACAGCATCCAAAACAACAGTATCCAAAATACAAGTCTCCAAGTCAACCAAAATACTCAACAAAGTCCAAAACACCAAATGAGAGATCCTGCTACAGATGTGGTAAAACACCTGCACATGCTAAAGTTCAATGTCCAGCAAAAGATGAGACCTGTCACACTTGTGGTAAAAGAGGACATTACAGTAAGGTGTGTAAGCCTGTTAAATCCATGCATGTGATAGAAACAGAGGAATATAATGACACACCCATGTTCCTTGGTTCTGTGGACGCAGGTTCAGATCCTTGGTATGCAGATCTTACCATCAGAAACCACAAAGTCAGATTTAAGATAGACACTGGAGCGGATGTTTCAGTTATCCCAGCCCAGATGTACTACAGTATAAATCACAATGTGGCAGAGTTATGCAAACCAAACAGACCATTGTTTGGACCTGGGCGCACTCCTCTCAATGTATTGGGTATGTGCAGAGAAACATTGTGCAAAGGTGCGTATATGCACCTTTGCGTATATGTATATGTATATGTATAAAACGTATGTATAAAACGTATATGTATATGTTATCAAAGATTTGCACATAGCGCTGTTGAGCAGGCCAGCAAGTGTCAAGCTAAACCTTGTGTCTAGAGCAGATAGCATAGACATGAAAGTGTTAAATGAGAAATACCCAAAGCTGTGTCAGGGTTTGGGGTTAATGCAGCAACCTTATACTATTAAGCTAAAACCTGACGCTGTTCCCTTTTCCCTGGCCACACCAAGACGTGTCCCCATTCCTTTGTTGGGAAAAGTGAAACAGGAACTGGAAAAAATGGAGTCCATGGGAGTAATCAGTAGAGTTGAAGAGCCAACTAAATGGTGCTCAGGTATGGTCCCAGTGCCAACCAAAAATGACTCAGTGCGCATTTGTGTGGACCTCACTCAGGTCCATTTGCAACGTTTATTAAAGGAGAGTAGTCAAATAGGAAAAGGGGTCAGGCACTGGCAAGATCAACAACAGAACAGGCTCACACTTGTCAAATCCAGGCGGAGGGTCAGGGCTGGCAGCGAGAAGAAGTAAATCCAGGGATGAAGCAGAGGGTCGAGAGGCAGGCAGCAGAAAATGGGAGGATCAAGTCAGGGGAGGTCAAACACAGGCAGTCAGAATACAGGAATAACGCTCAGAATGTTCACAGAGGAAACGAGACTTCGCACTGTTTGTGATGTGAGTGAGGCTTATATGATGGTAGGTAACAAGGGCCGTTTCTCAATATGCGTTCTTGTCTGTACTTGTGTTCTTATGGACTTGTGAAACGTCATCAGTCACTGCCCAAGTACTGTTCCAATTCAAAGTTCACATCTAGCCAAGTCCAGTTCAAATCCCCGGATGTGTTCTTGATCCGCCCCGTTTACCGAGGATGCATCGAGAGGTGACTTGTGCGGACTTGAGACCATCGACATAATAAATACATAGACGCCCTATTGGCCGCTGGAGCGTACGTCATCGGCGCCGCCATATTGGGGATGGCAACTTTCCCATACCTCTCATACCGGGAATTGAGAAAAATGCATGTTTTGTGCGCTGCTTAGGGCTGTTCACATCGCCACACAATTGAAAACAGCTTTCGAGGAATTACCTTTCACAAGCAAGACTGAACGTTTGTTTTTGGTTGTATTTGGTCATGATTTAATTAGTAATAGTAACGTTCAGAGGTTAAATTTAAAAATACTACTGTTATTGTGTCACGAAATGTAGTTTAAATAGTTTTTCAGTCGACAATGTAGTTGTTTAAAGCTCAAATATGTGGTTTGTTTATAAAGATAGCGCCTATTTAAAAATTTGATCTGACGTTTTCGGAGTTGTAAGATACTATCACCAGGGCTCAGCGCTCGTCTACCCCGCCTGGAACAGCCGTACCTCGGCCAGTGCTTCCGACGTTTGCCGCTGGCTCTGATGTCTCTAGTCTAGTGGTTAAACATGAGATATAATTCGTCTTGTGTATATCTAACGGCCGATTTTTGGTCTCATTGATCTATAAATGGTTCCCTGGTAAATCGTTTTGGCTGAGGGCAAAGTGAAGTTTCATAACTTTATATTTAGGCTATTTTAATGTTGTATCCTGCTGTATGTTTGACTGAAGCTACTTCTGTTATAATGGCTATTACTGATCAATAAAACTGAAATTTAACAAAAAGAGTTAAATATTAAAGTCACTATTTAACTTATTTTTTATTGTGTATATTCTGTAATTGATATTTCTTATTCTATTGCTATATTTATAGTATTATTAATAAACTATGCTATTATCAATATTTTTATGATTGTATTATTGTACTTATGATATTATATAATTATACTAATCATTACTATTTTATTTGCTGTATAATATTTGTTTATTTTATTGA
This sequence comes from Rhinichthys klamathensis goyatoka, assembly GCF_029890125.1. Lineage (NCBI taxonomy): Eukaryota > Metazoa > Chordata > Actinopteri > Cypriniformes > Leuciscidae > Rhinichthys > Rhinichthys klamathensis. The sequence goes on from NW_026606557.1 coordinate 1,705,555, forward strand.
CTAAACTATTTACTATTACTTCTCACTTTATGTTATATTTACTATTTGCATTGCACTGTAGTTGTACCATAACGTATTATCATAAAGGATCCATCAGTTATCTTTGTTATTGCTAAAATCTGGTCAATCACAGAAAATGCTTTTTCCACAATAAGAAAACTTAAATTATATCTCAGTATTGTCACGGATTCACCCAACGACACACCCCAGCCAGCTTCAACCCAACACACCTGGTCCCGATCGCAATCACCAGAGTTCTGATTTACCACACCTGCACCTTCATCACTTCACTTACCACGCCAGCTCTGCATATAAACCCCAGTCAGTTTACAGCTCACTGTCAGGTCTCGTCCTTTGAAACCAGTGACTCTCCGGTTCCTAACTCTTCAGTCTGGTTCCAGAAAATGACACGTCTGTACCATTTGCTTCACAGGACATATGCTTTCAACCACATACTGTTTATTTACCAGTGTGTTCTAACATGTAACTATGCCATGGTTGGTCTCATCTGACAGCTTATACACTGAAATGAATGGTGGTGAACTTAATAGAGATATTAAAGTATCCTAATGTACAGTCTAGGTACTATTGGTTAAACATGCATTGAGGAGAATATGTTAATGTTCTTCTCCCCCTCTTGATTCTTGATCTCCACCCATTCGCCTCATCTTTTGGTTTTCTGTTGGTCGGTTACAATGTTGGTATCCCACTCATGTTTAACAATGCTTTGCTCAGGGTATAAGAAGGAAATGTAACTGTTGATAATGGAGAAAGGCTTTAAAATTACAAAATTATGGACCAGTGGCATACAGCGGATCATCACAATATTAAGCATTTCCCAAGTTCACACTAATTAGATAGAGTAAAGGATATGTGTATGTGGCATGCTGTCCGAGGGGAGGCTCCGAGCTCGGGATTCGGCCCAGAGTACCCCCCCCATCCCAGGTTTGGGATAGGACTATAAGTGAGGAGATGGGGTGGTGGAGGGATGCTGGAAAACTGCCATAGAACAGCGGTAAACACTGCTGAATATATTCCTCTTGATGTTAATTGAGTTGACTGGATGAGCTCCTCCCATAACGATTACATTAATTATCTGAACGGGCTTCTCCCGAACTTTGTTAATAAAACATCATGTCATTCAGTTGTTATGGGTACAAGTAACACCGTCTCTGCCATATATGGCAGCCTATAATAGCAGACAGAGCACAGTACTTTGCTAGCAGTTTAGCCCTCTTTGGGCACACATGCAAACATACATACATTACATACTACATAAAGTAGAAACACATTTTATGCACTTTTGTGACCCAAATTCATATATTTTTTATTCACATTTATTATATTTTTTGTTATAAAGTTCGAATTAAAAAAGAAAAGAAAAAGGAAATGTAAATATAAAATCATAGTACAATAAAACTCACTTACTTTTGATTACCTCTGATAAAAATTACCTTTTTATTTAGTTCAATTACAGACAAGTGCAATGCAACAAATGCAACAAAAAACAAGACAAATACAAGGTACAAGGTATTATAAATACAGTTCAGAATGTATAAAATGTGGAATTTACGGTATTGATTTATTCATGTGCTCAGAACTCGTCATTACGATGTGTTTGACTCTAGGACACATAAACACAGCAGTAAAGGGACTCTCCTTCACCAGGAATGAGGAAGCTGCTTTACACACACTCCTGTTTTACACACGTCACTCAAACACACAAGCAGGAAACCATTTCAACTCCTCAGTTCAAGGAAACAGAAACTCAAGTTTTGTTGAGCTGTTGTGTGTTTGTGTCTCTGTATTCATGCGGTAAAATGGCAGAAGCCAGATTTTCTCAGGATGAGTTCATGTGTTCAGTGTGTCTGGATCTCCTGAAGGATCCAGTTGCCATTGCCTGTGGACACAGTTACTGTAAGATCTGTATTACAGACTGCTGGGATCAGGAGGATGAGAAGAGCGTCTACAGCTGCCCTCAGTGCAGACAGACCTTCAGTCCAAGACCTGCTTTAGCTAAAAACACCATTCTGGCTGAACTGGTGGAGAAACTAAAGAAGACTAAACTTCCTGCTGACTGTTACGCTGGAGCTGGAGACGTGGAGTGTGACGTCTGTACTGGAAGAAAACACAAAGCTGTCAAGTCCTGTCTGGTGTGTCAGGAGTCTTACTGTCAAACTCATTTTGACCGTCATGAGGAATATCACTCTCGTAAGCCACACAAAGTGATTGAAGCCACTGGACGACTGCAGGACATGATCTGCCGTAAACATGATAAAGAGCTAGAAATGTACTGTATTACTGATCAACAGTGCATCTGTGTGTGGTGTAAAGAGTATGAACATAAAAACCACAACACTGTATCAACTGCAGCACAGAGGACAGAGAAACAGGTATGAGCTGAGAGAGATTGATCACGCAGAAATGAAAGTGTCTTTATTTACTCACTCATTTACTCATGTTGGTCCAAACCGGTTTGACTGAGTTTCTTCTGTGGAATGTAAAAGATGATAATTTGAAGATTGTCTATTGTCTATATATTTTAGTTTATACATTGAAAGTCAATGGAAAAATTAAAGTTTCAAGCTCCAAAAATAGAAAAAGCATAAAAGTAATCTAAACAATTAGTGGTTAAAAAAGAAGTACGCTTAAGTGTAGTGTACTTCAAATTAAAATATGTTTAAAAAAAGTGTACTTGCAGATAATAAAATATTAATGAAATGAAAGGCCACTTAAGTGCATTTAAAGAGAATCAACTTTCATGACTGTTTCATAAGTACACTTTATAAAGTACACTTTTTATAATGTAAAATTAAAAGTTTCACTTCAAAGTATATTTTAATCATGTTTAAAATTTCTCAATAGAATTATGAAATTACATTATATACTTAAATCCCACTTAAGTATCAAAAAGTCACTCTTAAGTTCAGCTAATTGCTTTAAATTTACATTTAAACTATACTATATTTTCATTTAATAGCAATTAACATGCAAATACGTGTTTGAAAACATTACGTTCAGTTCACACTTACTTCACAATTATATTCTTCATAAAAGAGCCAAATTTTTATTCACAAATCAAATCACATTGAATCATTTATAAACTCATGTATGTGGAGCCCAAATCAAATATGATGACATCAAAAACATATTTTTTTCCAGAATTATACATATACAGATAAAAATGTTATTCTGTTAAACATAGTTATATAATATTCTAAATGATTCCAAAGCATCATAAGATGTGAGGAACATTAAAGGTAACATTCATATCAAAGATATTAAAGATCATTCGATTCACACATTAAGAAATAAAAAACAAACATAAAATAACATAACGGAATACGTGTATAATTAAAATACATCAGAAACGTCTCAGGTTACGAATGTAACCTTTGTTCCCTGAGAACAGGGAACGAGACAATACGTCATCGACGTTATGGGGAACGCCTCAGCCGTGACAGGTGTCTGAAATCACTATCAAATCACGTCAATCACATTGACCGGCGACAGCCCGTGAATCATTAACGTGAATGATTAACGTGCGACCTGGAAGTATATAAGGGCGCCTTGCAAACATGACAAATCACCTTATCGTCTGAAGGGACTGTACGGCAGGCAAGCCCCGAGGCATGGCAGGGAGACGTATTGTCTCGTTCCCTGTTCTCAGGGAACAAAGGTTACATTCGTAACCTGAGACGTTCCCTTTCGAAGGGAACTCAACAATACGTCATCGACGTTATGGGGAACGAAATACCCACTCCGCCATGCTGAGGGGAGTGCATGCCCTCAGGCAGTGCACTCTAAAAAATGCAGGGTTAAAAAATAACCCAACCTTAACCACGCCGCTGGGTCACTATAGGACAGAACACGCGCTGGGTTGGTTTGACCCAAGTGCTGGGTTTGTCCATTTAACCCATATTGTTGGGTCATTCATTTGACCCAACCAGTGGGTGAAATTGACCATCTTGCTGGGTTAAGTCTTACTCACGTGCTGGGTTATTTCCTGTATCATTGCCTTATTAAAATTAGTAACAAATATTTTTTTATATTACCGTACTAATGTAAAATAATGATTGTCTCTATAATACAATAAACCAGAGAGGCCACACTGTAAAAAAAAATCCTAATTTTACAGAAAATAACTGTGATTTTTTGACGATCATTTTCTTTCATTTTAAATTGTACTCAAAACACTGTAAAATTACAAATAATATCTGTAAAATAAAAATTCAGCTGTTATTTTAGGTATTGTGACATTAATGACAAATTGCAGTAATTCACATTTTTTATACAGGAAATTGATTGTATTTTTCATACAGTATTTTTTCTGTTTTCTTAAATTACATAAAAATGTATGTAAAATTACAAATATAATCTGTAATTAAACAGTAACAAAACAGTTAAATGATAAAACGGTCAAATGACTGGCAGCCCCCAAAAAACTGTAACATTAAAGTAAAAAGTCCTAAATTAAATATACTGAAAAACACTGTGATAATTCAGGATATACCTGTAAAATAACAATCATATACCTTCAGTGGAAAAAAAAATCGTAAAAAAAGGGTCAAATGACTGGCAGCTACGGCTGCCAAACAAAAACCATAAAATTAAAGTAAAATCTTCTAATTCAAATAAAACAAAAAAACACTGTTATTTCACAGGTATTTCCTGCATTATTATGATCATATACCTTCATTGTAAAAAAATCGTAAAAAAAGGGTCAAATGACTGGCAGCTACGGCTGCCAAACAAAAACCATAAAATTAAAGTAAAATCTTCTAATTCAAATAAAACAAAAAACACTGTTATTTCACAGGTATTTCCTGCATTATTATGATCATATACCTTCATTGTAAAAAAATCGTAAAAAAAGGGTCAAATGACTGGCAGCTACGGCTGCCAAACAAAAACCATATAATTAAAGTAAAATATCCTAATTTAAATAAAGTGTAAAAAACTTTAATCGAAATGTGATGTCACCATGATTGAGATCAGTGTTTGCTTTAGTTGGGCTCATGACTCTTGAGTTTCAACATTACTTTTTCTCTGGTTGCTTTAATTGTGTTTTGATGCACATTTATTATGGCAATAATTGCAAGAGAAAATATAAGATGATCTTGGTCATTTATTGATGCTTTTATAGTCATCATATGATGATCTGATTCATTGATATGACAGTCAAATCTCTTTTGGCTGTGAATACATTATATATAGATGAACTTTAGTGTTATACTAAGTTATACTTTTTTTCACATGATTTGTTGAAATATTGTGGGATTAGTATTAATACAATCTCAAATTAAAAAAATGATATATTCTACATAATTTTTTTTGAGTTGGCTTATTTTGTTAGGAGTATGGAGACATCAAGAATCAACATATGAATCTCAACAATGGTGACAATCAACAAAGCCTTTTTGTGACTTTATAATAGGTCAGAATTTTTTTTCATTGTCACCATTGTTGAGATTCATACGCTAATTCTTGATGCCTGAGTGAGTCTGTATGATCCTGTCAAAACATTTTTTGCATAATGACTTCATAAAATCTTATATCAAAGCATTGTAGGATCTTCTATAGCAATACTGGCATTCTAAATTAACAATTAACATTTTACAACTTCTTCAGTCATTAAAAAGTCATACCAATCAGGTGGTATCAATACAGCAGACAACTGCTTGATGAATATTATCACTATTAAGTGACCAACATCATCTGATCTGAGTTTCTCTTGATTTCCTACAATAACAAATATGCATCAAAGACATGCACAGTTAAGTGAAAAACTAATGTTAATATATGAAGGGTCAAGAGCCCAACTAAAGCAAACACTGACCTCTATCATGGTGACATCAAACTTTATTATTTTCAATAAAATATCAACTTCTAAACCTCTGTTATTTCTCAATAGGAATGTTAGTATGAAAGAAGTCTGGATTGTAATAAGTGAAGATGCTGAGATCTTGAGAGATCTGTTAGTGTTTAATGTTCTGTTGGGATGTAAAGTGTTTCTGTATGGTGTGTTTTGTGTGTCACCATTGTGTTGAAGAGTAGAGCCTGAGCTTCAGTCCAGGATGAGCAGAGAAACACTGATGAAATGTTGTGTGTTGCTTTATTTAACAGACAGTAACTGTGTAGTTGCTGATGACATATACTCAGTAAATCATGTGTGTAGTTTATAGCAAGATATTTACTTTTTACAGTGAATATGTTTTTTAGTAAAAATTCAGTAAATATATATATATATATATATATATGTGAAAGAACAGTGTTTCTGTTCAAAAGCTTAATGAAGATTTCTGCATTAGTATTTATTATTTAAATTAGGATATTTTACATTCATTTTATGGTTTTTGTATGGCAGCCATTGCTGACAGTCATTTTACCTTTTTTTCACAGTGAAGGTATTTGTTCATAATAATCCAGGAAATAACTGTAAAATAACAGTGTTTTTCTGTAAAACATTTAAGGACAAAGTTTGGAAAAGTTTTTTGCTCTCAATTTAAATTAGGATATTTTACTTTATTTTTACGGTTTTTGTTTGGCAGCCGTAGCTGCCAGTCATTGACCGTTTTTTTACGATTTTATTTTTTACAGTGCACTGTATATGTGATTTCAATTTTATTACAATTATACAATGTATACTCATTCTAAGGTAAAAAAAACATAACGGTTCATTAAGTAAGGTCTTTATACACCACTGAAAACATAGTTATGTATGATATTGCATTTCTGTTAACAGATCCTCCTAAATACAGTATTACACAATGCACCTTTAAAAGTCAATAAGAAACTAATTTGAACTCTTATACGATTATGATTTCATTTATTAAGATGTGTTGATTTATTAAGAATAGCTACAAACATTTACAATGCGACTAAATATCACAGGGTTTTCCTCACATTTGACAGAGGACGATTCTTTTCCATTAATTTGATTCACTGCTTCGTGTATTTAACATGAAAAACAAAATAAAACTTTGAAACAAAGATCACCAGCCTCCAGCAAAGACTCGGTCTCGATGACGTGGCCTGGAACAATGGCAACGGTCTGACGTGTCCCCCTCATCACATCCCTGATGCTCCAGTCATTTTGTAAATATTCATCCATGTTGGTCCCCAACTGTTGATTACACACAATCACTTAGAGTGTTGCAATATAACTGACATGCACGTTTTTTGTGAAAGTATTTATATTTTTTTTATTGCAAACATTACCAAATATGGCCAAATGTGAAAAACAAACAAAATGTATATTTACACATCTAAATAGACAATTAGCAGTCTAAAATAGTCTGGGATTCAGGATAAGACAAAAACACGATTTGGAAAATGGATTCATGATGTACTCGCTCATTATAAACATTTTGTAAATTTTGAACACAAAAAAAGTTATGGACTGCAGCTTTAAAAATTAACAAAAATCTATTTAAAAAAAAATGCAATTTTATGTTGCAAACAGAGATTGCACCTTTAAATATTCTAAACCTAAATTAATTTCATAGTTATCAAGCATATCAAACTTACAGGTTGCATGTCAAGGACCTCTGAGCCTCTGTGGTGGGTCTGAAGCCCTTTCCTCCTCTCCTGTAACGTTAGATGGATGGGGGAAGCAGAGTTTGCAGGACCTTCAAAGCCAGCAGCTAAACAATATGAGCATAATACATAAAGTTGCATTATTATTTAAATAGTATGCTGTATATAACAATTCATATTTCTAAAGTAGCATTTCTGACTTTTCTGCCCTGGTGTTTAAAATGGCGCTGTTGTGACAATAGCAAAAACTATTTATTGGCCTCAAACATCGCGCACACTTGATCCATGACCACTGTCTTAGTAGTAACGTTACTAAACTATTCTTAGTAGGCCTACCTCAGGTCCTAACAACTTATAATGGGTTCAGGGCGAGAACATGCTTAATATGAAATCGATTTATTTCTCATTGCCTCAGTCGCCGTTTGTAAAGATTGCACGTCAGACGTCATACAGTTATTATTTGATTTTTTTGGGTAAAAACGATCCTGGTTCCGACATAGACATTACAGAAGAAACACGCAGACTGTGCTGGAACTTACCCCCGTCGCTTCTTCTGACGAGAATTTCTTAAATGTGCCAGCAGACTTTCCACACAGACTAGACTTTTTTCCCGCAGTTTTTACGTACGAGCCCTATAGGGACATAAACATACTGCGCGTGCACGGGTTCATTCAAAACGCTTTCCTCACTTTTAATTACTAAACGTCCACAATAAATACGATATTTACGTGATGAAATTACAATTTAAACTACATATTTCATTAAGGCTGCTGATATAGCTGGTTTACAACGTGGCATTTTGTCAAAAAATCTAACCGGCTAGCTGTTACTAATGTTTTACAGAATAAATACGTTATAGCCTACCCCTCGCACTTCCATATCAAAGACTGTATGCTGAACAGTGAAATTATTAATGTTAAAAATAACTTACCATAAAACACTGCCTGCTCCGACCTCCGAGTGAAGTCCTCCTCGAGTCAGAAGTGAAGAATCCAGAAAGTTCCGCAAAGAATAAACCGGTTGCTGGGTCAAAATAACCCAACCAGCTGTTTATTTGTGAATTACCCCCTTACAACTCATTTTACCCAGCATGAGCAACCCAATAATGTGTTTACAGTGCCCCAAACAACCCAGCATTTTGACCCAGCACAATCAACCCAACAATTTGTTTACAGAAACAACCAAGCATTTTTTTGAGTGTGACAACTGTCAGAACCAGCAATTTCAAATGAAACGCTAGAACCACTCACCGTCAGGTTATACTGGGCTGTCAGTGACAGCATTCCCTACGGTCATAGCCTAAGCTATAAGCCACACAGGAAAACCTCCATAAACATAGTTAAATGAAAGGCCTACCTGGGCCTGCTCAAAGGCCTAGGACCACAACTTCAATTAGAAGGGGTCCCTTCTAGGGAATGTGGCTAGGGAACCCGAAGGAACCCCAGCCAGTCACTATTCAGGGGAACGTGCTCACCCCGAAGTGCCACCAGGAAGGCCTGACCTGACGTCAGAGCATAGACTCTTAGTCTGGCCACTTCCTGTCCGTCCGAAGACAGAGCCTCTGGACACATGCCTTTAGGTAAGGCATCCAACCCGAGGGACTGCGAAGCTGGCAGTGAACCACTCGGCCCGGATCTTAGAGACGGGATATCCCGGAGAGTATGACTCAGCATAGTGCTTTCCAACCCTTGCTAGCGAGGGGAGTTTCTCTACACGATCCACGGATCAACCCAGTGTCTGTGTTTCAAAACACTGAGGAGGCCTGTGAAGGCCTAAGGACTGATCTAACTGGGAGGCCTCACGAGAGGCCTACGACCGTCTGACCAGACTCAGGAGTCCGCGTGCTCACAGTGACCCTCAATGAGGGGAGCATATGGTCCCCCTGGTAGGCAAAACCAGGCTGTAGGCAGGAAAGAGGTTCCGAGAGGGAACCAGCAGCAGAGAATGAACACTTCAGTCGAGCCAGGGCGCAGGCTCGCCTTCAGCAGCTGCCTGATAAGGCCAGCTGAAATGATAGCAAGAGGCCACTAGCTTCCTGAACCCAGCACCGCTAGGGAACCACTCACAAGGAGGCCTGGTGAGGCCTACTACCTGATAGCAACAGTATGTGGTCACCTACAGGGAGGCCTAGAGAGACCTACTACCCGATAACGATAGTACGTGGGGAACTCACCCTCAGGGAGGCCTGGTGAGGCCTACTACCTGATAATCACAGCATGTGGGAACTCGTCTTCAGGGAGGCCTGGTGAGGCCTACTACCTGACAGCCATAATATCTGGGAGCTTTTTCTGCTACCCGATAGAAAGTCTGGCTAGCTGTCCAGTTGTCTGTCCTTGGGCTTGTCTCCAGGGAGGCCTGGTGAGGCCTACTACCTGATAACCATCTTAAATGGGAATTCACCTTCAGGGAGGCCTGAGGGGCCTACCACCTGATAGCAACTGGTAGCTGAGTCCGGGTGACAGTTCCAAGGCGGCCTGCTAAGGCCAGCCAGCTGGGGACTCGCCTATCAGGGAGGCCTGGTTGGGCCTACTAGCTGATAGCAAGTCAATTCTGCTACAAAGGAACACTGTTGGGAACCATACTACACCAACGTAACTATTGGGCCCACCCACAGGAGGCCTAGTACGGCTAGCTACCTGCAGTAGCTATAAAGTATGTCCCACAACGTTGGGACTCACCTCCGAGGAGGCCTGTTTAAGGCCTACTACCCACCGGTGAGTCAACTGCCCGAACCACCAAGGCCAACCATTTCTCTCGAGAAGTGGCCTATAGCGCCCTCATGGGGGCTGCTCATACAAGGAGGCCTGCTGAGGCCTACTACCTAATGGCGCAGCCTTCGTTGGCAGATAAGCTGTTTACACAGCGCCTACAGCATCCTGGTGCCTAATCACATTGCCCATGGCAGTGTACTCAGCATAGAGAGCTAATACCCTTAGAACAAGGGGAGTACAACATACGCCACTCTGCCTCAGTGGAGGCCCCAGTTAGTCAGGGGCCTACCATCTATGCATGGGCGTCAGCACAGGGCAATGCTCTGGCTTCAGGGGAGCGAACTTTGACCAAAGAAGAAGTGAAGGCTTACTTCATACTCGACCCGAGCCATAGTAGTGCGAGGTAGGATAAAAACAGAACTGGGAGTGAAATGCTCAGACCTACCCTGAATCACAGGGGAATACTCACACCTCACCCTGAGTTTACTAGGGTGCGGGCCTGCCAGCGGCTCTAGGGGTAACAGAAAAACATCTGTGCCCAACCTAGGGGAGTGGGGCTTGAATGAAAGCCAACCACCTACTACCCACAGCCTGAGCAGTAGCTCAGCAAGGTATTATTGAAGCCTACACTGGCGGCCTAAATCCGTAGGCCAGTTCTGCACGGCAGGGTCGGGCAGGAAACCCAGTCTACTTCGTGAAGCGAAAGACGGCCTAACCCTGCTCAAAAGGATTTATATACCACGGAGGCCTAACTGAGGCCTACCATGTCCTTATAATTCATCCTCTGCACCACGCTGCATTACTCTAGTCACCCCAGAATGCAGAGAAGGGGGCGGGCCTTGGCCTAACGACTCCCATGGGAGGAGGCTGATTATACAGGGATGCCAAAACCCTACATTCACAAAGTGAAGGGTCAGAGGAAGAAATGCTAATTTTAGCAGAACGCCTCTAATATCCCTGGCACAGCCTAGGCCAGCTACAGAGGCGGCCCTGGTGAGGGCCAGCCTGCAAGCATAGATCTATCTGAGGGCTCGGAGGAACCACAGCCTAATAAGGAATAAAGTCTGTTTTATTCGATACAAGAGGCTGCAGAATCGCTCAGCCTAATGAAAACCCAACAGAGCTCAAGGGGCGAAATACTCAGGAAAGTCAAACGGTCCCGTGGGCCGGACTTAAGATCTATCTGAAGCTCTAGCGTCAGTCAATACTCTAAGTAAAAATTTCTAAGAGAGAGACCAACTACTCTACCCTGAGGTGGCTAACAGCCCGAAGGCTAACGTAGTTATCGTTCTGGCCACCCAACGGGGAACTTCAGGGCCCTAATAATCCAATAAAGTTCTCTTACCTTATTACCTTGACATGACCCCATAACTCTTTATACAGGGAACGAAGTCTGTAAAGAGAAATATGTTATTTTTTTATCACAAAAAATATACTCTTTGAAAAGACCAGCAGCTCACCTGCGGCGTGCAAAGTGAAGACTCGCCAGAAGTTCTTTATGAGCCTGGGAACCGCCACTCTACACGCCTGAAAGGGGCGTTTCCACCAACCAGGCCCAGGTGGGCCATCAGAACATAGTTCTCATCATAGGCCCATCCCCAGGCCTGATGTAATGAACGCCTGGGGGTCAGAAGAGAGAGGGCAGATCTTGACCCTCCGGGGAGGTTATCCATCACCGACGCTGTGAGCGTTTGTTCTGGATAACCTCCCCCAAATCTCTTCTGTTGCGGGAGTCACGCCTCCTCTGCGACCTGCTCCTTGAGGGAGGGGGCGCACGAGAGGCGACACTGGCTCGCTGGCCCTGCCTACGGTCCTCAGACTGTGAAGGGCCAGGCTCTCCTGCCTGCCTGGGTGCGGACGCGGATCTCAGCGGTATACATGTCTTAAATGCTGCTGAGCGCGCCTTCGCCTCCCTGAACTTCCCCACCACCGCTTCTACAGAGGTGCCAAAGAGTTCGGAAGGCGAAACTGGCGAATCGAGGAGAAAGGTTTTTTCTTTCTCCCCAATGCCAGCTAGATTTAGCCACAGATGCCTCTCCGTGGCCACCATCGCCGCCATCGACCGACCGATCGCGGCAGCGGTTTGCTTGGTAGCCCGGAGAGCCAGATCTGTGGTGCGGCGCAGCTCAGCCACCGCCTCAGGGGACAACCCTGCCCCCTGGTCGAGATCCCTCAGCAGGTCGGCCTGGTACGCCTGTAACACCGCCATGGTATGAAGTGCAGCCCCGGCCTGACCTGCTGCCGTGTATGCTCTGCCATTCAAACGAGCCGTTGTTTTCAGCGGTTTGGATGGCAGGGTTGGAGCTTTTAGTGTCGCTGCCCGCCCAGACACGAGATAGTTCGCGAACGTCAATGGGCGGCATTGACACATACCCATGCTCTCCGATCCCCTCAACATCAGCGAAACTGGCCCGCTGATGTTGGTGAATACGGGCAGAGTATGGGTTCTTCCATGCCTTCTCGATCTCCATGTGCAGATCAGGAAGGAATGGAAGGCTCACCCGAGCTGGTGGTGTATGGCCGGGGAGAAACTGATCATCGAGCCTTCCGCGAGCGGCCCCTCCTCTAGCGCGCTGCCAAGGCAACTGCAGCCTGTCAGCAGCGCGCTCCATAACATCCATTAGCTCAGCATACATGGGGCAGAGTGGCTGAGGAGGTTCAAGATCTTCCTGATCATAAACCTCCCCAAGCATCTCCTGCGCGTCCGGAAGAGCCGCAACTGCAGGTACAGTCGGTGAGTAATCTTCCCCATCATCGACCTGCAGTTCGCTCTCGTCAGCCGTCGAATCATCTGAGAGGTTTACAGACCTCTCAAGGCGATCGACGAGCTCCATCTGAGAACCCCATGATGAAAGTCGCCGCTCTGCCTCACGAGCGGGACCTGCACCACGAGGAACAGATGCTGAGCCCCCTTCACTCGAGAAGAGGGCCAGACGAGAGCGGAGCATTTTAAGAGGTTCCCTCGAGAACCTCCCGTGCGTGCTCTTCTCCCAAACAAAAAACGCACAGCTCATGTGTGTCAGCCGGTGTCAGAAACCTCGGACACGGGTCGGCACACTTACGAAAACAATCCGCCTTTGCTGTGCGTTTCATTTCTCTTACCTTTTTCTGACGTAAGTTTGAATAGCGTTTCATACAAACAGTCCCTGAAGACGATGAGATGATTTGTCATGTTTGCAAGGCGCCCTTATATACTTCCAGGTCGCACGTTAATCATTCACGTTAATGATTCACGGGCTGTCGCCGGTCAATGTGATTGACGTGATTTGATAGTGATTTCAGACACCTGTCACGCCTGAGGCGTTCCCCATAACGTCGATGACTTATTGTTGAGTTCCCTTCGAAAGGGAACATTAAACTTCACTGGTGTTTGTGTCATGACATCATGGTGTTTAGTCATGTGACTGTGACGTGAAAGAACCAATGAGGTTTGATGTTATTGACGTGTCACCATATTTTATTAAGCGTACTCCTTTCTTTAACCACTAGTTGTTTAGATTACTTTTATGATTTTTCTCTTTTTTGGAGCTTGAAACTTTTTTGTTCCATTGACTTTCAATATATAAACTAAAATATATGAGACATTCTTCTGAATATCTTCTGTTGTGTCTCACAATAGAGAGAAAGTCATACAAGTTTGGAGCGACTTGAGGAAGAGTAAATGATGATACTAATGATATAAAACTAGTTACTGATGAAATACTGCTGACATTCATTTCAGGAAACCATGAATCTGTGGTTTGAACCAGACAGTAAAAACTTACCATGCAAGATCTTTAACCTCCACCAATTCTGGATTCATGTAACTTTAATGTTTGTATGACAGTAGTTTTATGTGTCATTTGCTGTCATTGGTTTGTCCTCCAGAAACAGCTGAAGGAGACGCAGATGAAGATCCGTCAGAGAATCCAGCAGAGACAGAAAGATCTTCAGCATCTGAGAGAGGCTGTGAAGTCTCATAAGGTGAGTCTGGAGAAGAAGAGAAGTGTGAGACGTCTCAGTTTGGACTCTGTCAGTCCTGCTGAAGCCACTGTGTGATTGTGATGTGTGTGTAACAGCGCTCTGCACAGACAGCAGTGGAGGACAGTGAGAGGATCTTCACTGAGATCATCCGCTCCATTGAGAGAAGCCGCTCTGAGGTCACACAGCGGATCAGAGATCAGGAAAAGACTGCAGTGAGTCGAGCTGAAGGACGACTGGAGCGACTGGAGCAGGAGATCAATGATCTGAGGAGGAGAGACGCTGAGCTGGAGCAGCTTTCACACACACAAGATCACATCCAGTTCCTGCAGGTAACAGAGATCTAGGAGAACAGGATCATAGTGGACTTGAGCAAGATCCTGCTATGACAGAGAAACATTTCATGAGAGCAGAATGAGCCGTTGACTGAGATGTTGTCAGGAATTCAGTCAGATTCAGTCGAGTGTTGTGTTGTGTCATATAATCATCAGTCAGACGCTCATCTGATCATCTTCTGTTTAAAGAGACGCACTTACAAAGCCCTGGGAAATTGACCATTAAATATTAACTAATGCTTCTTGATGAAATCAGTGAACTTGACGGTATCAATATCCAGACAGGAAGTAAGGCTGTATATTAGCAATGCTTATAAAAGCCAAACAAAACCTGACCTTGAGATCCTTAAGAGTCCTTGTGAAGTTTCAGTGTCACTAACCAGTCAAAAGTTACATATGATAGAAAATAAAATCTTTAAAAAACAGTCAATGACTGTCAGCTAAGGCCAAACAAAAACCGTAAAAATAAAGTAAAATATCCTAATTTAAATAAAGTGCAAAAAACTTTGCCAGAGATTTTCCTTAAATGTTTTACAGAAAAACACTGTTATTTTACAGATATTTTCTGAATTATTATGATAAAAAAAACCCATAAAAAACAGTCAAAGGACTGTCAGCAATGGCTGCCGTACAAAAACCATAAAATGAATGTAAAATATCCTAATTTAAATAAGTGCATACGATTTTTTGCAGATATCTTCATTAAACTTTTTAACAGAAACAGTTATTTCACATATATTTCCTGAATTCTTCTAAAAAACACATTAACTGTAAAAAGTGAATCTCTTGCAGTTACTGTAACTACATGCATGATTTAGTGTGACTATACGTCACTACATCTGCAACTACACAGTTACTGTCAGTTAAATAAAGCAATATCAGCATAACATCAGTGTTTCTCTGCTCATCCTGGCCCGACTCTTCAGCTCAATAGTGACCCACAAAACACACAAACACTAACAGATCTCTCAAGATCTCAGCATCTTCACGTATTACAATCTCATACTAACATTGAGAATTAACAGAGGTTTAGAAGTTGATGTTTTATTGAAAATAATCAAGTTTGATGTCACCATTATGGTGATCAGTGTTTAGTTGGGCTCTTGACCCTTCAATTTCTCTCGCGCTGCTTTAACTGTGTGTCTCTGATACATATTTGTAAATGTAGGAAGAGAAACTCAGATCAGATGATCTTGGTCACTTTCACTGATGATACAATGACTACATCATAGTGTCCTGATTTATTGATACCACCTGAAGTCTAATATCTGATAATATATAATATCAGTGCTGTGATACTCAGATAGATTTTATGAAGTCAGATACTGGAAATGTTTTGACAGGATCACATAGACTCACTCAGACATCAAGAATCAGCGTATGAATCGCAACAATGGTGACAATGAAACAAAATCTGATCAACTCTGAACTCGTCACAAAACAAACTAATAAAGTCACAAAAAAGCTTTGTTGATTGTCACAATTGTTGAGATTCATATTTTGATTCTTGATGTCTCTGTATTCCTAAAAAAACATATCAAAATATTTTCTGTATAACTTATATATTTCAGAATATCAGATTGTTATAATACTGATGCCACAATATTACACGGGTCATATGAAAAAATATGACAATAATCATACACTTTGCATAAAACTAAAATCTCTATAAATTATGTAACCTCAGCTAATATATTCAGAGATTTGACTCAAAGTTATATCAGTGAATCAGGACATCATATGATGACTAGAACATCACCAACACGTGACCAACATCATCTGATGAGATTTTCTTCTGCATTTATTATCATAACAAATGTGTATCATAAACACATTTAAAGCAGCCAGGGAAAAAAACTAATGTTAAAAACTCAAGAGTAAAGAGCCCAACTAAAGCAAACACTGATCTCAATCATGGTGACATCAAATTTCTGTTAAAGTTTTTTGCACTTTATTTAAATTAGCATATTTTACTTTCATTTTATGGTTTTTGTTTTGCCAGTCATTTGAACATTTAAAAAATAAAAAAAATGTTTTTTTTTACAATGAAGGAATATGATCGTGATAATTCAGGCAGTATCTGTAAAATAACAGTGTTTTTCAGTTTATTTAATTTAGGATGATTTACTTTAATGTAACAGGTTTTTTGGGGGCTCTCAGTCATTTGACCGTTTTATCATTTAACTGTTTTGTTACTGTTTCATTACAGATTATATTTGTAATTTTACATACATTTTTATGTAATTTAAGAAAACAGAGAAAAATACTGAATAAAAAATACAGTAAATTTTCTGTATAAAAAATGTTAAATACTAAATACTTAAATAATTAATGGAATTAGTCTTTAATGTCACAATACCTAAAATAACTAAAGAAATACCTAAAGAAAATGATCGTCAAAAAATCACAGGTATTTTCTGTAAAATTTGGATTTGTTTTACAGTGCAGGTGAAACAAAGAGGGAACTAATGAGTAACTATAGTAACAAACAAGAGGATAATGAGTAACTATGTTAACAAACAAGAGGATAATGAGTAACTATAGTAACAAACAAGAGGATAATGAGTAACTATAGTAACAAACAAGAGGATAATGAGTAACTATGGTAACAAACAAGAGGATAATGAGTAACTATAGTAACAAACAAGAGGATAATGAGTAACTATAGTAACAAACAAGAGGATAATGAGTAACTATGGTAACACACAAGAGGATAATGAGTAACTATAGTAACAAACAAGAGGATAATGAGTAACTATAGTAACAAACAAGAGGATAATGAGTAACTAGTAACAAACAAGAGGATGATGAGTAACTATGGTAACAAACAAGAGGATAATGAGTAACCTAGAAGACAAATGAGAACAAAACAAGTGAAAACGAAATTAAAATTAACTAAAGAGTGTTCATGTGACAACTCTTTTCTTAATACACTTTAAGTAGACTTTTTAAAAATTGCACTTTGTAACAATGTCATTATTTTTTAATAATCTTTTGTCATGCTTTAAAGAAGTGCACTTATTTTGATGTGTTAACTACTAAAGCACATGTAAAGTACTTGATTATATTTAAAACTCTAGTGTGTTATTCAATATTATATTTAAAATTAAACAAACAATTTTCAATAGAAATTACATTGAGTATATTTTAGTTTATCATAATTGTGTTTCAGTTCATTCAGCAATAACTAACCATATTTCAAAGTCAATAGAAGTAATTATGAAAATACATGTACAGATACTTAAATACTTAAGTTGGTCAAAAAGCTCTCTAAATATTAGCTAATTGCATTTAATATAAATTTAGACTATACAACATTAATTTAATTAAAATAATTATTTTAATTATAATTTTAAAAATAATTGAAAAATAATTAAGTGTCTGAAAGCATTGCATTCGATCTGCTCATATATTTCAATTATATAATTACTAAGTGTCAAATACTAGAGTTTGTAGCATTAAATGATGAATATGAGAAGAAAGTGCTGGATTGAAGCGAGTCACTGAAGAGAAGTCAAGTCTACAAGAGCCGCACAGATCTGATATAGTGCAGGTTATTGGCTGAAGTGTGGAGATGATGAGTTTTGATTTCTGTTTTCTGTAGAGTTTCCAGTCTCTCTCAGCACCTCCTGAATCTACAGACGAACCCGACGTTCCCTTCGGTTCTCTCTCCTCTTTTGATGGCATGAGAGAATCTGTCCGTCAGCTGAGAGACAAACTGGAGGATTTCTGCAAAGAGGAGATCAAGAAGATCTCAGACGGAGGTAAAGTCCTGCGCCTCGTTTATACAGACGTGTGAGAAACATCCCAAATCTGAACAATCGGATGAACGGATCAATCCGATGTGTGTGTTTTATAAATGAAGCCCCTGGAGATTATTCATCAGCTCTCAGAAATGAGTCCATCATCTAATATCATACAGCATTATATTAGAAATGTCTCAGAAATGAATGTATTTTATCTTGTCATTTCTCTTCACACTGTTCATGTCTGTTTATTTCCACAGTCACTTTCACCAACATGAATCCCAAGACCAGGAACGACTTCCTACAATGTGAGTCACTAGAAAACAAGCAGAAAAACTCACTGAATGTGTTCATGTTCTTCCTGTAGAAGGAGAAATAAATCATGATAGAAGAGTTTTATAATTGATCATGTAAATGATGATTTGCTCAGGATATTTGGTCATCTGTACTGAGACACTGATGATACACTGAACATTGATTCATGAAGAGTTCAGAGACATTAAAAGATCAGACAGATTCATAATTCCTGTTTCTGATGTGTTTTCTCTCCATCAGATTCCCATCAGCTCACTCTGGATCTGAACACAGTGAATAAACTCCTCAGTCTGTCTAAGAGGAACAGAGTTATTACTTACACTGGCACAGAGCAGCCGTATCCTGATCATCCAGACAGATTTGAGTGTTGGTCTCAGGTGTTGTGTAGAGAGAGTGTGTGTGGACGCTGTTACTGGGAGATTGAGTGGACTGGAGATGATGGTGTGTTTATATCAGTGTCATATAAGAGCATCAGCAGGAAGGGATCGGGTGATGAGTGTTTGTTTGGAGGTAATGATCAGTCCTGGAGTTTGGACTGCTCTTCCTCCAGTTACACATTCTGGCACAATAAGAAACGCACTCCTCTCCCTGTAAAGTCCATCAGCAGAAGAATAGGAGTGTGTGTGGATCACAGTGCAGGAACTCTGTCCTTCTACAGCGTCTCTGACACAATGAGCCTCATCCACACAGTCCAGACCACATTCACTCAGCCGCTCTATCCTGGGTTTAGGGTTTATTCTGGATCAGTGAAACTGTGTTGATGTTTCAGAACAGATATAGAGAGATTTTACCCATAATACTTTGAGCCGCACGATAAATCAGTGACAGTGAGATGTTATAGAGACTCTTATTTCCTCTTCATTACATTAATACTGATGAACTTCACTGAAATAAAACAGAATAAATGTGTGTATCAAATCCTCACAGAGACAGTAAGATCAGTGTGTGTGTGTGTGTGTGTGTGTGTGCTTTTCTCAAACTGTTTTGATGAAAATCTCATTCATTTTTATTGATGTAAATAAATTGAAATAAATGTTCAATATCTTCAAGTGATGTGTTACAAAAAGTACATTTATCATAAATATGAATATTATTTCTACTAATGGCTGCATTTACAGGAAAACAAAAAAATAATTTTGTACATTACTTCTTTTAAATAATTAGAAGTAACATATTTATAGGGTAATGTCCAAATGCTGTGCCAAGATATACAATAAGGTTTAAGCCATTTTGATTTACATGGAGGACTGGATCCGACATACAGAATTTCTTATAAAATTGTTATTAAAACCTTTATCAAATAAGAAGAGATCATTTACAACAAGTTGAGATTTTGCAAGGTTGTATTATTAATATCTACGTCTGGGAATTTGGTTAAGATTATTATGCCATTAGATAGCCTTCATTACGTTGTTAAATTATTTTTTTATTTACAAATAAACCATATTTTGAAATAAAATGTGGTTATGTGTAAAATTGCTTATTCTTGTCAATAAGCTGGTTTACAATTAAAATATTGTGCCGAACCCAATTCTCCATGTACAATGACTTCTTATTATGAATTATATACCATTGCTCCATATAAAACATTGTGTTTGTACAACAGTGACCAGAACAGTAATGTGTGTTTGTGATAATTGACCAAAGCAATTGGAAGTTTATCAGTTATATAAGGACACTGTGTAATTCCCCAAGTCTTTTTTAATATACTTGTATGATTTTTTTTTATCCTTCGGGGAACGAAGTGAAGAGAAAAGGTATACGCTGCTCTCGAAAGACCTTCTGCCACTCAATAGAGTTCTCCCTCGAATAGAAAGATCTCTTGTTAACCATGAGTTATATTTCTTTTGTGTTTTTTCAATAACAGGTCTGAAATTAGAGTTGACCATTATATCAGTGGTTAGAGATTTTAATTCCCAAATAGGCCACCATACTTTTAACAGGAATGTTACACACAGTGGATAGGCTGTTGTTTTTAAGTTGTAAGATCTCACATTTAGACAAATTTAAAATCAATCCAGAGAATTTTGAGAAATTATTAATCATATTCAGAGCCAAAGGTCCCTCAGAACTATCACCAAGAGAGATTGTCGTGTCATCAGCAAGTTGCGATATTTTAATTTGTCTTTCATGAATTTCAATTCCTTTAAAGCGGTGTTGGTCTATCATATTACTCAACACTTGAGCTAAACTAAAAAAAGGAATGCAGAAATTGGGCGGCCTTGTCGACGCCTCGGTTTATTTCAGATCTGGAGATGTTCCGTTAGCAAGTTTAATAGAGCTATTATTACCATAGTACATATAGTTTTTACACTTTTTATGAAATATTGCCCGAAACCAAACCAAAGAGTTTTGAGGAATCAAATATAGACTTATGGCTTACTGTATCAAAAGCTTTTTTTAAATCTAGAAAAAGTCAAATAAAAGTTTTAAGAAGAATTTAATTAAAGTAACAATGTCATTTATTTTTAACGTTCTAATTAGGCACATTTCTGCATTACTTTTCTCGAGAGTAAACAAGTACTTTCACCTTCTTCCAGACATTTTCTTCTAGATCTTACAAAAGCACCTTTGGCTTTTTCTTGTTAAATATTGTCTAATTCTTTCTGCTAATTTTCTAAAACATCATTATTGGATCGGTGGGTAGATGTTTGAGTTAAATTTGAAATCTCTCTAATTATGTCTTGAATACCTGTTCTTTTTTCCATAGCCAATTTTTTTCCAAATTGAATGCTACATTTTTTTACTTCAAACTTTCAAGCCGACATTCAGCTGTTAATTATTTGACTGTAAATTTACAGTAAATTGCAGGTTACCAGTTGCATGACTTTCATAGTAAGATACTGTATTATTTTTACAGTAAATAGAAATGACAGCTGTATACTGTTTGTACCAAGGTAACTTCTCCTTCAAGCAAAGGGGATCAAAAACTGAATACAATGTACTCACAAAAAAGAAAAAAAAGAAAGAAAAACTCACATCTCACAAAAATACGATTTATTGACAAATAAACCAATATAACAATAATATATAGTCAAATAAAATACATTGTAGAACAAGAATTCCTTCCCTCTCCAATGATGTTAATACCCCTCTATAAACTCCAATACAATCCCAACTTCGTCACACAGAGCAATTTAAAATAAAGCAAAAGAGTAAATTACACAAATAACCCCAAAATCATATTACATAAAAGTATAACAAACTCAAATATACTCCAAACCAAAAATGAATTCCGCTGCAAACTTAAGTCTCATGCAAATCAAGTCCATGTGTTCTAAAGCATCAATAATATATTGACTCTTTTGACAAAGCGTCTATATCCAACGCACATGGCACCCTTTAGCGTCATATGAGACGCAGATATATGGCGCCTCCTAGTGGTCTAACCCTAACACTACCCCAGACCTAAACCTACCCAAAACCGAAGCGTGTTATATTGACGCTAAAGGGTGCCATGTGCGTTGGATATAGACGCTTTGTCAAAAGAGTCAATATATTACGCTTTGGGATGAGAATGCGTTGGCTGGCAACACGAGGCTGGGAAGAAGTGATGTACACAAAAAAACAAAACAAAAAATCAAAACTCCCCGCTAGCCAGTCTGATTCACAACATCCAGAACTCCTTGCGCTGTGTTGGCTGGAGGCATGCAGGGACTGGCTAGCTGGGGAATCAAACTAAAGAAAATACATGGGAACAGCGATCAACTAAACCTAATACAAAAAAAAAATACAAAAATACAATTTACAATACACAAAATTAACCACAAAACGTATTTTGTTTACTTTAATCTCATTAGAAAAATAAAATCAAGACACTTCAAAGCACTGTATAAAAACGTCTCCGGTTACTATCGTAACCTCGGTTCCCTGAGAGGCGGGAACGAGACATTACGTCATACTGACGTATATGGGAACTCCTCCCCTTCTCCATTTTCACTGAAATCTTATAGATTAACGCCAGCTGGAGACAGCTGGCCAATTGACGCAAAACATGCAAATGCTGACCGGTCCGCGGGCAGTATAAAAAGCATGGGCGCGACAATTACGTCAGAATCAAGACTGAACGCTAGCACAGCTGATCAAACGGCGAGCACGGCGGTTGACGTAATGTCTCGTTCCCGCCTCTCAGGGAACCGAGGTTACGATAGTAACCGGAGACGTTCCCTTTCAAGGCGGTCACTTCGACATTACGTCATACTGACGTATATGGGAACTGTATAGAATTCCGCCGTGAGCGCAGTGAAGATAAGCCCTGAACGGGGTCAAGCTACACTCCCACAGGAACAACAGTTCTAAGCCAGCAGCGCCGCTAGGAGCACTCAAAACTGATAGGCGAAATTAGACCAACGTCTGCTCCGGCTTACCAAGTTGCGCATCCACTGCAATGAGGCGAAGGCTGCACTGGACAGGGCAGCACAACACCATAAGCACTCGAGCACAAGAGCTAACACAGTGTCGACGGCATAGCGGTGACAGCTGCATAACCTTAAGCCACACACAGAGTTAACAGTACGTTGGAACTACTGCGTAATGTGGAAACAGCTATGTAACCTTATAGTCATAACCCAGAGTTAGCAGCAATGGTAACTCTGCAACACAGACTACTGCACAGCTGGTGGTAAGTTTCATGAGTACATTGATAAAAACTCACCGAACCCACGACGCTAAGGTGGTGCATCAAACTTGGAACCCTGGCGAATGTGTTCTGAGAAGACAGCCAGCATACCAAGTCTCTGTATAAAACAGCACGTCCCTAGTACCATCCACCAAGCACACAAACAGCTGGTAGACTGCTGCCTAGTGATCCACGTACATCGTAAGTCTCCAAGTGCTTCGCTGGGGCGAGAGCCGGTGGTAAGGCCATCTCAAGGAGAGCTCGTCTCAGCACTCGTCAGTGTGAAGTGTCTTGCTCAACTAAGGACCCAGCAGCGGACACACAAGAAGGTTCCACAGCTTGGGGCTGGGGTGCCACCTTGTAGAACATAGCCGATGTTCTATAGCCAACGTACAGAAGTGCAATCAACACATAACTGAATGTACATAAACACAGTGTCAGTGGCCGTAGCGACGACAACTGTGAATATACGCAATTAGAAAATAGCCCCATAATAGCATAGCACCTCAGTAAGCAAACAAACACAGTCATAACTGTAGCTACAACTGTGAAAATATGAGTTTGCACAGAATAACTAGTTGCCCTGATAGGAACGGGGCAATATAACAGCGTAGCACATGCACGTACAGCATAGGTCGCTGTAGCGCCAACTTAATACACGCAGTTAGCTCCGTATTAGGCTGAAGGGCAACACCGCTGCATGAACACACCCATTTGTAAATAAATGCAGCGCATGTCGCCGTATCGACGGAGACTGTGAATATGCACAGTCTGACTGGGATAGCTAGTTGCACTGAAATACAGGGCAACATGGCAGCATAACACAAGTGAGTAAGGAATAGCGCATCCTTGCATGTACATAACGCAGCGTAAGTCGCTGTAGCAACAGAAACTGTGTAGAGACAGAAACTAAGATGCATAGTTAGATTAGGATGGCTAGCAGCACTGAAGGAAACAGGGCAGCATTACAGCATAACACATCCGATTACGTACATACATCCAGAACTGTGAATATGCACGGTTAGATTAGGATAGCTAGTTTTGCACTGAAGGAAACAGGGCAACAAAATAGCAAAAACACGTCCTTGTACGTGCCGTGTAGTCGCCATAGCGACAGAACTGAATATGCAGTTAGATAGGATAGCTGGATGTTGCACTGAGGATAGAGGGCAACATAACAGCATTACCCATCAGTGTGCACATATCAAGCATCTGAGTGTATAATGCGGTGCAAGTCGACGAAGCGACCGAGACTGCATGAATATGCACAGTTCACATAATGGTCAGTTACGTTAGCAACATAACTGCGTAACGCTTCAGTGTGGACACAGATGCAGCGCAAGTCGCCGTAGCGACAAACTGTGACTATGCACAGTTAGATAGGATAGCTAGGTGCACTGAAGGATACAGGGCAACGCGTTAGCATAGTCACATTAGTGTGTACAAAAACACAGCGTCAGAGGCATCGCGACATCGACTGTGAATACATAGTAAGTCAGAATAGCCGGTTGCACTGATGATACAGGGCAATATTTAGCGGCGTAAACATAGCACATCAGTGCGTAGCGTGTACACAGCGTCAGTTGCCCCGCACAACAACTGTGTACGTAATCAGAATAGCCATTTGCACTGAAGGATACAGGGCAATGTACGACGGCATAAATCATAACACATACAGTGTGTAGAGTGTACATAGACACGGCGTCAGTTGCATCACACGACAACTGTGAATATGCACTGCGTAGTAATCAGAATAGCCATTTGCACTGAAGGACACAGGGCAATATACAATGGCATAAATCATTACACATAACAGTGGGTTGTATGTACGTAACACAGTGTCAGTTGCATCGCACCACACTGTGAATACGTAGTAATCAGAATAGTTATTTGCACTGAAGGACACAGGGCAAAATACAAAGGCAAAACTCATAACACATAGTGTGTAGTGTGTACATAACACAGCGTCAGTTGCATCGCACGACAACTGTGAATACGTACTGCATAGTAATCAGAATAGCCATTTGCACTGAAAATTACAGGGCAATATATAATGGCATAAATCCCAACACGTAACGCTGTGTAGTGTGTACGTAACACAGCGTCAGTCGCTTGCACAACAACTGTGAATACGTAGTAATCAGAATAGCCATTTGCACTGAAGGATACAGGGCAACAACGGTAAAATTCATAACGCAGTGTACAGTGTGTACGTAACACAGCGTCAGTTGCATCGCAAGACTGTGAATACGTAGTAATCGGAATAGCCATTTGCACTGAAGGATAAGGAACAGGGCAATATGTAATGGCATAAATCATACACATAACAGTGCGTAGTGTGTACGTAACACAGCGTCCGTTGCAACGCAACAACTGTGAATACGTAGTAATCAGAATAGCCAGTTGCACTGAAGGGTACAGGGCAATATCGTGGCATAAGCATAACACACACATATCAGTGTACATAAACACAGCGTCAGTGGCATCGCACAACTGTGAATCAGAATAGCCATTTGCACTGAAGGATACAGGGCAATTTATAGCGGCATGAATCATGAACACATATCAGTGTGTAGAGTGCACGTAAACGCAGCGTCATTTTATCGCACAACAACTGTGAATACGTGGTAATCAGAATAGCCATTTGCACTGAAGAAACAGGGCAGCATATAACGGCGCAAATCTTAGCACATATAGTGTGCAGTGTGAACATAAACACAGCGTCAGTGGCTTAGCGACAACACTGTGAAAACGTGGTTAAATCAGAATGGCCAGTTGCACTTAGGGATACAGGGCAATATATAAGGGCATAACAGTTAAATCATAGCACAAATCAGTGTGCAGTGTGTACATAAACACAGCGTCAGTGGCGTAGCGACAACAACTGCGATTATGTGGTTAAATCAGAATGGCCAGATGCACTGAGGGATACAGGGCAATATATAAGGGCATAACAGTTAAATCATAGCACAAATCAGTGTGCAGTGTGTACATAAACACAGCGTCAGTGGCAAAGCGACAACAACTGCGATTATGTGGTTAAATCAGAATGGCCAGATGCACTGAGGGATACAGGGCAATATATAAGGGCATAACAGTTAAATCATAGCACATATCAATGTGCAGTGTGTACATAAACACAGCGTCAGTGGCAAAGCGACAACAACTGTGGATACGTGGTAATCAGAATAGCCATTCGCACTGAGAGAAACAGGGCAATATATGACGGCACAAATCATATCACATACCAGTGTGTAGTCTGAACATAAACACAGCGTCAGTGGCGTAGCGACAACAACTGTGGATACGTGGTTAAATCAGAATGGCCAGTTGCACTGAAGGATACAGGGCAGCCTGACGACATAAGCTGTAAGCTGTGCACCTCCATTACCAGAGCGGGGCGTCCTGACGCGGCGCTCTCCGTGGCCTGTGTCGCCACATTCCCGGTCCCGCCCTCTGCCAACGGTGAAGATCCGGTTCGTTTCGGGTTCGAACCGTTTTGGCGGCTGTAGCCGAATTAGGCGGGACGAGGTGCCGACGAAGAGAGACATCGAGGAAGGCTGGACCGTATAGAGATCAAAAGTTTCGGTTTAATGTCTGGCCGCGGCGAGACTAAATTTCATGCTGTGAGAGCTGGGATCGAACACGGGTCTCCCGTGCGACGGCTTTGGGTTTCGCCACTGAACCACAGGGGGAAATGACCACTTTCGCGCCTTTAGACACAGAGCCATCGCCTTGCCTCGTCTCTCTGGATGCGTCTTCGCATGACTTACCATAGGACGTCGTGAAGACGGAATCTTTTTGAAGTAGCCTGGCTGATAGATACCGAGCTAAGTAAAATAATAAAAGTATCCTTTCCGACGAAGCCTATCGCGTCGAGTCCTTCTAGCGAGCCCGCGAAAAGGACCGGAGAGGCGACGGGCAGGTTAAAATGCATCTGCTGCGAGAGCCGGGATCGAACACGGGTCTCTCGCGCGAAGGCTTCGGGTTCCGCCACTGGGCCACAGGGGGGAACGACTGTTAACTCTTCTTTGGGCGTGAGAGGGCCCACCAGCAGCCGCTGGCGGCAGTGGGCCTCATCCCTGCTGATGCCCGGGTTTATGAGGGCGCGTACCGGTAGACCAGCACGTATGCCTGTCGTCCGTGAGTGCGGCCTCGGTAGATCCTTGTTTGGGTAGAGCGAGTCGATACCGCACATATCTGGCATGTAGCAGCCATCGGATGCGGGGAGGAAACGTGGTGAGTAACCTCCATTGCAACTTCCACGATGACTTCAGATAAGACTTCTAGCGTGAAGAAAGAGATTCTGACGTAATTGTCGCGCCCATGCTTTTTATACTGCCCGCGGACCGGTCAGCATTTGCATGTTTTGCGTCAATTGGCCAGCTGTCTCCAGCTGGCGTTAATCTATAAGATTTCAGTGAAAATGGAGAAGGGGAGGAGTTCCCATATACGTCAGTATGACGTAATGTCGAAGTGACCGCCTTGAAAGGGAACCTCACATTAGCTGCGACACAGCCACAAACCCTGGACTAACTTCCAAGATAGGAACGGGCGTGACCAAATGACCTACAAATACACAATGTTTGCGTCTGCATTAAAAACTATTCCCTAATTAGTAAAACAAGGCTTCATAAATAGGAAACAAAACAATCATTATTTATTTAGCCTACCTGCTCATCAGACCGATCATGCACAAACCAACATGGACATGTCACCGGACAGCACGATGTTTGTGTCTGCATTTAAAACATCTAATTCAGTGAACAAAAAGCTTTGTAAACATAAAACAAAACAGCCAATATTCGCTTGGCCTCTCTGCTCAACGGCTGCCTCCGGTGATTCCTTACAGATAGGCATTAGCATACAGACACACATGTATATATTTAAGAAAAATGTGTTATTCATATATAAAATATTTATATATAATCTAAAGTATGTATAAATATACAGTATATATGCAAATATTTCTTAAATATATACATGCATATGTGCATATTTATATATACAAAATAATTATACACAGTACACACACGTAAACACAAACTTTTATTTTGGATGTGATTAACTGTTGCCAGCCCTAAAAAAAAAAATGCTACAAATATTTTAAGAAGTTGTTTTTGTGAAACTTGGTAATAAAGAATGGAATATTTTCATCCTTTTTCAATTTATGTAAAAATAGTATAATTATCTTGTTTAAATGTTTTGTGACATCAAAAAAGGCACTTGGTAAAAAGAAATCTAAATAAAAGTCAGATAAATTTACCGAAAATGTGAAATCAAAGATATTATATTACTATTATTTTTGTCATGTACATAAAATTTGCATTTAGCAATAGATTGCAATATATTTAATACGTTTTATTTGAATTTTTCTTTTCACAAATTGCATATCACAGTCTTACACTCTTGCACATCACAGTCTTACACTCTTGCACATGTGGTTCCATGAAGAACCTTTAACATCTTTCCATTCCAGGTTCTTTATAGCAGAAAATGGTTCTTCAGATTATTAAAATGATCTTCACAATAAGAAAATGGCATTGCTGCAAAAAATCCCCTTTTGGAGGCTTTATTCTCAAGAGTGTATTCAGTATAATGTACAGTACAGTAACTAAAAAGGAAAACTATTGGCTTATCTATATTTTAATATTTCTAATGAAACATGCAGAAGTTATGAAAGCCTGATCATCTCATGTACAGGCCTATATATACTCATGGGAACCAAGACTTGAACAGTGATATCAGAAACACAATAACAGTGGTTACGTACAGCAAAAAGAAGATCACATCTATTATTGTGGCCACTCTGGTCCAGCACAGGGGTTTCCTCTCTTGTTGGTTTTGATGAGCAACAGCCTGAAACTCCACGAGGATCTGCTTCAGGACGGTAAGAGTGTACGGCCGCTCTTCAATGCTGTCGGCAACTGAGTCTGAAGGGCCCTTTGTGTCCTTTACGGTATCTGTGAGAGGAATTATACATGTTTATGTCGAAACATAAGATGTTTTGTGGATCAGTTTCTTTTGAAGAACTCATAAAAGTTCATTTTTCCCTGCCAGCTGCAAAAAGTTCTGATATAGAGATCTCATATAGCATTTAAAGCTCATGAACAATAAGTTCAGGGAGCAAATATGCCAACATCCAAATCACATTGGGATGAATAATGGGAATGTGCATGGATAACTAACTAATAAATTACCCCTCATTATTAGATGTTGGGTAAATATGTACCAGAAAGAGCAGATGTGCTTTCCATTGCTGCCACTGAAACTGTCTGGTTTCCTTTAGCCATCAGAAAATTCACAAAAATAGTCTCCAGAACACTGATGCCCATGACAGCGAAGATGACAACACAATAAATCCCTGAAAAACATTTTTTTTTTTTAATAATTATAATACAAATACAAAGTTGAATTTTTTTTAAAGCAGTAGCAGTTCACCACACTAAAAAGCAGTAATATTGTGAAATATTACAATTTAAAAGAACTGTTTTCAATTTTATTCTGAAATAGATAGTCTACAGTGTCACATGATCCTTCAGAAATAATCAGAATCTGCTGATTTGCTACACATACAGTAGATAAGAGTAAAGTAACCCACCAATCAGTGGGATGCAACTGGCAGTGGAGGGCAGCATGTCTTTAAGAAGCAGCAGTAACACAGAAATAGACAGAAGCAAAGTTACTTTAAACCCAAGCTTCTCTCCTCCACTTGAATCGATGAAGAAGGAGGCCACATCCAGCACAAGGAAGTAAAATACTGGCATCAGAAAAATAATGACATACAGTAAAGGTCTCCTCCTTATGGTGATCTGCAAGAACAGAAACTTCTTTAAATGCTTTATCAGAGCAGCTTTACATTAACATTGGAGACTGGAGCCAGTTGTTACAAGGTCTGTATCTTTTCTGTCAAAAGTTCTGATACTGAAAAACTTGTTTTCTCTAGCAGTGGTTTTCGTATTTTGCCATAGCTGTTAAATGAATGCTATGAAGTTACAGTGAGATCTGAAAGGTGAAAAAGTATACTTTAGCACACTTTTAAAGATGGAAATAATATACTTTGAAAGAATATACTTAAGTGTGATCTGAATGTAATGATTTTGGAAACTTAACTGCGTGTTATTTACCAGTTAAATGACAATGTTGTCAGGGAATATACCAGACTCAAAGGCAGTTATCGGGAGAAAAGACAACACAGGTTTATTGAGCATCAGTACAAGCCGGTGTACAAGTGTCATTGTGTCCAAGCCTAATCGTCAGTGACATAATCGTTTTACTGTTGAGCTTGACCTGAAACGCCTATAGGCTGTTTAATGACAGGGTTGGCTGTGACAACTTGCCCCATATACAGTATTGTGACAGCATGAGTCTCATTCTTACTGAAGTGCACCATTCACATTAAAAATAATCTATTTAAATGTGATTCTTATCGTTCTGCTCTGTACCGTATATATCAGCTGATCCTGTTTTTGTCCTAGAGGATTAGCTTGGCCTTTAGAGATATTTATACTGAGGAGTTCCCACTCTCCCTGAGTCTGAAAGGCCTTCTTGGAGCTGAGGGTCAGGAATGATGCATCAGAGAAAGGGTAAATCAGGAGCTCCTTGCCTGAGAGAAAATCAACAACAGACATTACAATGACTTTCATTTCAAATAAATATGCATAGGAAGGGATTTTTTTGTTTGTCTCACTACCACATGAATGCATATAGGGGGTCAAACTGGCCCGTATTCACCAGATGACCTTCTATTTCTGCCAAGATTCTGAAGGTCACATACAATGGACACTTTACTACCCATAGACCATGGGAGAGGAGTGGCGAAAGGCATGGACATGACAAAACTCACTCTATAGCTCATATGACAATGCTAACATGGTGGCGGGTGTACTCAGACTGCATTCATACCACACACATTCATGCTTGATAATATTCATACTATACACATGTATATTTTGTAACAGTCATGAAGGTCTTCATCAAATGTAGAACCTGCTCAGACAGTGTATGACTAGAGAAAGGCTACAGAAAAGGGACAGCAAGCAAAGGAATTGGTGCAAACTCTTCCCAAAAGTTTGCTTAGAAATTAGCACATTTTATTTAAAATGTTCTCTCTTTCTGAAAAGATCATTTTCACGTGGTCTATGGGAAATGTGGGGAGTAAAGTTTAAATGTTAGTAAAGTTCAATCTAAATGAGTTTAGAGTTTAAGAAAAAGTACAACTGCATTTTTTAAAGAATCAATTTTCGCTTTTGTAATGCATATATAGCCTACGAGGAAAGTGGACAAATAAATATGTTTAATATATATAAAAACATTTGTGTATCTTCAATTATTTCATTAATAGGACACCTATTTTCAAAGAAAACCATTAATCCGAATGCAGGTCATTTTGACCCCGTTTATGCATTTGTGTTAGTTTTTGTTCCCTTTCGTCCTGGGAACTCCGACGTGTCGTCGGGGAGTTCCCTGACGAATTGGGATCACCCTAGGGAGCCTATTGCCTTCGAGAGAATTAAAAACGAGCCAATGGAATTGGCATGCAAGATTTGCATTTGCGACCTACCCACCAGCGCGGGTATAAAGGGCGGAAGTAAACATTGCATAATGCTTTTTTCTTCGGAGCCTCTCAGTAGTGTTCAGTGTAAAGCTGCTGTTCTTGCCGGTTTGAAGAGAAGACGAGCTGAAAGAAGAGGAGTCTCTGACGGCTGCTGGTGTGACGGCGCTTCAAGTGATCGACGCGACTGAGTGCAGCACGAGGGCTTGCAGTTTCTCCCGAGTGTCTGCCGCGGTGGTCCCTCGGTGCCTCGGCGCTTCAGAACATCTCCTTCTTCTTCTTTCTTTTTCTTTTTTTTTCTTTTATTTTCAAACTAAAAGAGCAACACGGTGTGTTCGCGTCCTTTTCAGGATGTCGTCACACCCGTGCGTTTCTGGATGCGGTCGACTTCTCCCTCAGGCTGATGGCCACAAACACTGCCTCACGTGTCTGGGCTTAGCGCACGCTGAGGCAGCGTTGGTGGACGAGTCATGTTCTCATTGCGGGAATATGACTCTGGCGATGCTACGTTCGAGACTGAGAACCCTGAAACACTGGGGAGTCCCTTCAGATAATCCTCGATCTAGTTCGTCTGCCGGTTCAGTTCGGCAGGCAGCTACTTCGGTAAATCCTGTTGGTGAGCGAATGAGGATCACCGTGAGGAACGCTCCGACTGGTGAAAGAGACTGTCGGGCGCCTCACGCCTCAAGTTGCACGTTGCCATCGGCGCTTCCGGTGGGCGGCCGGAGCCCCCTCGGGCGGTTCCGGTTGTTTCCTTCGGGGCGCCACCTGAGGATCAGATGTCGATCATGGCATCGGAGGAAGAGCGGTCATCTTCTGGTGATGACTCGGCGGGACTGCCCCCTTCGGGTGTGGTGGTTCAGGCTGAGCCAGATCCGGAAATGTCCGCTATGCTCGAACGGGCGGCAGCGAATGTCGGGCTCGCGTGGAACCCTCCGCCGGGTCCCGAACATTCGCG
The DNA here is from genome assembly GCF_029890125.1 of Rhinichthys klamathensis goyatoka. Classification (NCBI taxonomy): domain Eukaryota; kingdom Metazoa; phylum Chordata; class Actinopteri; order Cypriniformes; family Leuciscidae; genus Rhinichthys; species Rhinichthys klamathensis. Next base: position 1,738,291 of record NW_026606557.1, read on the forward strand.
GTTGGATGATTGGTGTCTTTGAGCGGGCCGTGCTGTTGCTCCACGACCCGCTCCGGTCCCTTTCTTCCCGGAAGTGCATGAGGAGTTGAGGAAGTCTTGGTCGGCGCCTCTGGTGTACAGGCGGAGACAACCTCGCTTCTCCGTCCTTACCACTCTGGACAGCGGGGCGGCGCACGGGGTACGAGGGAATCCCCCCAGTGGAGCGGTCTATCGCGATGCAGCTGTGTCCGAAGACCGCTTCCTCCTGGCGGGGTGCCCCTTCACTCCCCTCCCGCGCCTGTAGGTTTTCCTCTGGTCTGACCGGGGATGCCTACATGGCGTGTGGAGATGCCACCTCCGCCCTGCATGCCATGGCGTTGCTCCAGGTCCATCAGGCTAAAGCACTCCATGACTTGCAGGTGGGTGGTCCCGACCGATGTCCACTTTGGTGGTCCAGGAGCGCCACCTGTGGCTGAGAAGAACAAAATTCTCAACTTCCCCGTATCCCAGGGTGGCCTCTTCGGCGACGCGGTGGAGAACTTGGCCCAGGAGTTCTCCACCGCCCAGAAGCAGTCGGAGGCTATACGGGATGTCCTGCATAGGAGGCGGCCTGCTGCAGGTCCGTCTCCTGTGGCTGTACAAGACCCGGCTGCTTCCCGTCGCCGAGGTCGCCCTCAAGCGCCAGCTCCTCCTCCAGCGCAGCCTACCACCTCTGGAGTGAGGAAGTCTGGTCGCAAGAGGGCGGCCCACCCCGCTCAGACGCCCCCGGCCCCTTCCTGTAAAAGGAAGGGAGGGAAGCGCTCCTGAGATGGGCGACCTGGTGGAGGATTCCGGAGCTGCTTAGGAGGGTGCCTCTGCACACTTCCTTCCCCCGGGGGAGGGCCGGCGGGAGAATATTTTGTTCCGTTCTGTTTTTGTTCAGGAGGAAGGAAGAGGAGGAGGAAGAGGAAACTGCTCTTTTATTGAAACTTTGGGTACCGCTGACCACCCGGAGACCACCAGGGTCAGCGGTACCCAAAGTTTCAATAAAAGAGCAGTTTCCTCTTCCTCCTCCAGGTCATCCTCGGTCTCCTCCACCCAAGAGGGTCCGAACGACGTTGGATGCTGTCTACGAGCAGCATCGCTCTCGTTCCCCTCTTCCCAGTCTGCAGATAGCAGCGACGCTACCCCGGTTGCGTCGCTCCAGTCGGCGGCTGGGCCCAGAGGGGCAGAGACCAGTTCACGAGGAGGCAGGGCCTCGTGCCTCGTCTCTTCCCCTCCCCTCGCCACGGGGCAGCCCGCAGCAGAAAGCCTACGAGCTCTCTCTGCCGTCTGCCCCACGGTGGACCACCCAGACCCAGCATCCAGTGGCTACATTGCCACTGGAGCCGGGTCCCGGCCTTCCACCTCACTGCCCCTCCGCGGGTACGCCGGTGGTTCGGGTGGGCTTATTGGGTCGGTACCTGGAAGCCTGGCTAGCGCTTCCTGGTCCGTCCCAATGGCTCATCCGCACCATTCGGTTCGGCTATGCAATTCAGTTTGCACGCCGGCCTCCCAGGTTCAGGGGCGTCCACTTCATCTGTGTGCGGTCAGTGGATGCCCCTGTCCTGCGGAAAGAGATCGATGTCCTGCTGGCGAAGGACACGATCGAGCCGGTCCCTCCTGCCGAGATGAGGTCCGGGTTTTACAGTCCCTACTTCATTGTACCCAAGAAAGGCGGTGGGTTACGGCCAATCCTGGATCTACGAGTTTTGAATCGGGCCCTGCACAAACTCCCGTTCAAAATGCTCATGCAGAAGTGCATTTTCGAGTGCATCCATCCCCAGGATTGGTTTGCAGCGATCGACCTAAAGGACGCGTACTTTCACGTCTCGATTCTTCCTCATCACAGACCGTTTCTACAGTTTGCTTTCGAGGGTCGAGCGTATCAGTACAAGGTCCGACCCTTCGGGCTGGCCCTGTAGCCCCATGTCTTCACGAAAGTCGCGGAGGCGGCCATTGTTCCCATGAGAGAACAAGGCGTTCGCATTCTCAACTATCTCGACGACTGGCTCATTCTAGCTCACTCGCGGGAGGTGTTGTGCGATCACAGGGACATGGTGCTCCGGCACCTCAGCCGGTTGGGGCTTCAGGTCAACTGGGACAAGAGCAAACTCTGCCCCGTGCAGAGGATCTCTTATCTCGGTATGGAGTAGGACTCGGTCGCCCAGACCGCGCGCCTCACAGAGGAGCGCGTCCAGTCAGTGCTCACCTGCCTCAGGTCTTTTCGAGGCAGGACAGTGGTTCCACTGAAACAATTTCAGAGGCTCCTGGGGCATATGGCAGCCGCAGTTACGCCGCTCGGCCTGTTACATATGAGACCGCTTCAGCACTGGCTTCACGATCGAGTCCCGAGGTGGGCGTGGCAGATCGGCACGTTCCGGCTCAAAGTAACCCCACACTGTCGCCAAACCTTCTCCCCGTGGCCGGATCCTGCGTTTCTACGGGCCGGAGTGCCCCTAGTCCAGGTTTTCAGGCATGCTGTGGTTTTCACAGATGCCTCTGCCATGGGGTGGGGGGCCACGTACAAAGGGCATGCAGTCTCGGGTCTGTGGACGGGGCCCCAGCTGCATTGACATATCAACTGCCTAGAGTTACAAGCAGTATGCTCGGCTTTGTGCCGCCTCAAGGGGCTTCTCAAAGACAAGCACGTACTGGTCCGTACGGACAGCACTGCGACCGTTGCGTACATCAACCGACAAGGTGGTCTACGCTCCCGCAGCATGTCGCGACTCGCCTCCCCCTCCTCCTATGGAGTCAGAAGCATCTGAGGTTGCTTCGCACCACTCATGTTCCAGGGGAGCTCAACCGTGTGGCAGACGAGCTTTCACGGTTACCTCCCCTGCCAGGAGAATGGCGACTCCATCCCCAGGCGGTTCAGCTGATCTGGAGTGTTTTTGGAGTCCCACAGGTGGACCTGTTTGCTTCTCCGGACACGACCCATTGCCAGTGGTTTTACTCCCTGTCCGAGGGGACCCTCGGCACGGACGCCCTGGCTCACAGCTGGCCGCGGGGCCTGCGCAAGTATGCGTTTCCCCCAGTGAGCCTTCTTGCACAGACACTGTGCAAGGTCAGGGAGGACGAGGAGCAGGTCCTGTTAGTGGCGCCGTATTGGCCCACCAGGACTTGGTTCACGGAACTCATGCTCCTCGCGACAGCCCCTCCTTGGCCGATTCCTCTGAGGAAGGACCTCCTTTCTCAGAGACGAGGCACTCTATGGCACCCGCGTCCAGACCTCTGGAAACTCCATGTCTGGTCCCTGGATGGGACGCGGAGGTTCTAGGTGATCTACCACAGGCTGTGGTAAACACCATTGCTTCTGCTAGAGCCCCCTCTACGAGGCGCCTCTATGCCTTGAAGTGAACCTATTCGTCGAGTGGTGTTCCTCCCGTCAGGAGGACCCCCGAACTTGCCCGATCAGAGTCGTGCTTTCCTTCCTACAAGATAGGTTGGCGCGAAGGCTGTCTCCCTCCACCCTCAAAGTGTATGTTGCCGCAATAGCCGCACATCACGATGTAGTAGAAGGTAAGTCCATAGGGAAGCACGACCTGATCATCAGATTCCTTAAGGGTGCTAGGAGGTTAAATCCACCTCGTGTTTGCACTCTGTACCCTCTTGGGACCTAGCTCTGGTACTGAGAGCTCTTCAAAGTCTTCCCTTTGAGCCTTTGCTGACAGTGGAGCTGAATATCCTGTCCATTAAGACAGCGCTCCTGTTGGCATTGGCCTCTTTTAAGAGGGTCGGGATCTGCAGGCTTTTTCGGTCGACGAATCGTGCCTAGAGTTCGGGCCGTGTTTTTCTCACGTGATATTGAGACCCCAGCTCAGATATGTGCCCAAGGTTCCTACCACTCCCTTCGTGGATCAGATAGTGAACCTGCAAGCGCTGCCCCAGGAGGAGGCAGACCCAGCCCTAGCTTTTCTCTGTCCAGTCCGCGCCCTGCGGGTTTACATTGACAGAACGCAAAGCTTCAGGACCTCTTTGTCTGTTACGGAGGCCAGCAGAAGGGGAAGGCCGTCTCCAAGCAGAGGTTAGCTCACTGGTTAGTGGATGCTATCACCCAAGCGTATGAAGCTACGGGTGAGACTTGTCCTCCCAGGTTGCGTGCTCACTCTACGAGAGGTGTTGCTGCCTCCTGGGCGTTGGCTCAAGGCGCCTCGCTGACAGACATTTGTAGAGCTGCGGGCTGGGCGACACCGAACACGTTCGCTAGATTCTATAGCCTACGTGTGGAACCTGTTTCCTCCCGAGTACTCGCTACGGCCAGTGGTGCGAGGGAATAGGTTGTGTCAGCTTGCTACGCCACTCCGTGCCTCAGCCGGATACGTGCGTCTTCGCTCCGTTGGCGCTCTACGTTGGTTAGCCTCGTGAGTTCCTCCATCACCCCTCCGGTGCCAGGCGTGGCGGGCCACCGGCGCCAGGTCTACTACCTCTAAGGGAGTTGTTGTGTAGACTGGGTGTTATGTCCAGTGGTCTCTTTGGTGACCCATTATGCCACGTGCAGTCCAGCCGTGTCTTCCCCTTGACAGACTCGTTCTGTCGTCCCTGTTGAGTACGCTCCCACTCCCCGATGTGACTACCTCAGAGACTGCCATATGTTTCACTATCCTCCTGGGCTAGTACATATGTGTATTCCAGGCCTTCTTCAGGCATCTGGCTTCCGCAGCGTTCCCTTCCCCTTTTTACGGGTTGGGTACGCTTTCCCAGTGTTATCCAATCCACTGTGTGGGTCTTGCGGAACAGCAGTGTGACTCCCTTGCTAGCTCCCGTAAATTGTGAAACTGCTTTGGGTAGCTTAGCTGGGCGCTGGAAGGGGCCAGCAATAGTGTTGTCAAAAAACTCGGTACTTCGGTACCAAGTCGGTACTGAAAAAAATGAACGGTTACGGTACCAGCTTTTCTAGGTACCGAGTACCGGGTTAATCCGGTTCTTGATGCGCTGTCCGAAAGGTGCAGAGTTGCGTCCTCTTCATAAAAACACTGAGACATGGCGACCGGCGGCGCTGCTAATGCGTTGGCTCTGAATCCACTTGTTGACAAGAAAGGAGGAAAGAGCCACATATGGAAATATGTTGAATTAGGCTAATGTCACGTTGCCATAAAGGGCCGTTCACACGTTAACTTAGCACGTTTTTTGCGCGTGCAAATTTCAAATGTAGGCGCGCTCATATTATAATAGAAGCGACGTGCGAGCTTGTTTTTCCAGGCGCGTCACTGTTTGCATAGCGGAGACACGCGAGAGCGAGCGCTTGTGGAGAAAAGGAGAAAGCGGTGCAAACTGCGCTCTCCGTGATGACGAGGAAGTATCAGCAAAGAATTAATTGATTTCTAGCCCTTGCATTAGAAATCAGCTACAGGGTTCTCAAGTTTTGAAGACAGGCAAGAGTGACATTTTTGGCAGTTTTGGATTAAATAAAAGTAGGCTACAGTTCAGTCAAATAAAACATGTTTTATCTCCTGTATAGTTTGGTAACACTACAATAAGATACCATTCATTAACATTACTTAATGTGTTAACATCAACACATTGAGTGAACAATATATTTTTACAACATTAATTAATGTTTGTGAATGTTATTTAATACAAACACTTGATTGTTCATGTTTGTTCACTTCATTCATTGTGCATTAAATAATGTTAACAGATAAAACTTTTGATTTTAAAAATGTATTAGTATATTTTTAAATTAACCCCAAGGAGAATAATTGCTACAGTATATAACTGGTTTATTGTTAGATCATTTTATCTAATGTTATCTAACAAATAGAATCTTATTGTAAAGTGTTTTTAATACTACAGTTTCCATCTTTGTAACTGTGATATACACTTTAATATATGTAAATTTTATCTAAATTAAGCTTTGGTACCGAAATTGGTACCGAGAACCGTGGATTTTCACTGGTATTGGTACCGAATACTGACATTTTGGTACCGTGACAACACTAGCCAGCACCATGGCGTTTTGTTAGGGATCCCAATTTGTCAGGGAACCCCCCGACGACACGTCGGAGTTCCCAGGACAAAAGGGAACGTCTCGGTTACATATGTAACCCTCGTTCCCTGAGTACAGGGAACGGAGATGTGTCGTCCCCTCGCCATGTTGTTGTACCTTCGCGGAGGTCTGAACACTGTTCGGCTCCTCAGCGAAAAGCATTACGCAATGTTTACTTCCGCCCTTTATACACGCGCTGGTGGGCGGGTCGCGGAATGCAAATCTTGCATGCCAATTCCATTGGCTCGTTTTTAATTCTCTCGAAGGCAATAGGCTCCCTAGCGTGATCCCAATTCGTCAGGGAACTCCCCGACGACACGTCTCCGTTCCCTGTACTCAGGGAACGAGGGTTACATATGTAACAGAGACGTTCATGCATTCTAGGGTTAAAAATGTTTTGACATTAAAAATGTCAAACATGAATGATGTTTTTGATTGTTTAATTCTCCTGAATTGTAATTTTGTATATTTCTCTTCCTGTCATTTCAATTCAAATGCCAATTCAACATCCTGTGTGTGGGGCCAATTATTTCTCGTTCATTAACTGAACTCTTCATTTTTGCATTTTGCCCAACCCTGATCATCATTGATTTCCGAGTTTCAGATGTACTTGAATGTATTGGAGACTGAAGGGTAATATTGCAGCTTTGGACGTCAAAGGGAAACCGGTGAAGGTCCATCTTGCAGGCCGATGTCAGAGCTAAAGTGTTAGATGTGAGAACAATGCCCACATTAAGCAACTGCACATGTTGATTCTCTATTGTTGCAAACTCTGTCTTGATGCTAAATAGAAAGAAAAAGAAGAAAAGTAGTTCAGTAAAATCAAATGCAAACTTTAAAAGGTATAGATCAACCAAAAAATTAAAATGCTGGCATCCATTACTCAACCTCATGTTGTTCCCAAGACATTCATTCATCTTCAAAACATAAATGAAGAATCTTTTTTTATAAAATTTGAGAGATTTCTGTCAATTAAAAGTCTACCAAAATGTTCAAGCTTCATTAAGTTCATAAAGTCAATCAATTTGATTTGAGTGGTTTAAGCTAAGTCTTCTGAAGGAATATAGCAACTTTAAATAATAAGCAGGTTTAATTTAGGCTTTTATTCACTGCTTGCTTGCTTGCAAGAGTAGGGGTGTAACCCCGGTGTCCTGGCCACATTCCCTCCAATGCCCACTGAATTGGCTCTATCACTCTCTCTCCTCTCCACCTGTAGCTGGTGTGTGTGTGTGATCACACTGGCGCCGTTGTACTGTGGCTGCCGTCGCATCTTCCAAGTGGATGCTCACACTGGTGGTGTTTAAGGAGAGATTCCCTGATATGATTGTAAAGTGCTTTGGGTGTACAGTAGTACATATGAAAAGTGCTATATAAATGTCTCATTCATTACTTCCTTCCTTAGCAAACCATTCTAAACTACACAAAATCTTCCATACCTTTCAATTATGTTGATGTCTGGAATCCAAACCATATCTTTTTTAATTGAAGTGACATTGATCCCACAAAAGTCATGAGGATTCCATACGGTGAACTCACTGAACCAACCCTGCAAAGTTATATGGGTATAAAGTTAATTATAACTAGTGGTCAAGCGATTTGGTTCAATGTAACAAGTTTTTTATAAGTAGCTTTGAAAAAAAAAAATGTAAGTGTAACTTTGTTTTTATTTTTTAGTATCTAAATATATAATATGTGACTTCAAATAAATTAAACCTTTCAATGTCTTGCTTTGGTTCATCAGTCAAATAGTCACTGGGCGACGCCAAAAATTATGTTCAGTTGGCTTGTTAATTATAGCTTGACAGTGTATCGACAAATATTATAATTTCTTTTTTTCCAGATAAAACATCTGATTACACATGTCATGGTTTTATAAGTTAAGTAAAACTGTGTGTGAAAAGGGTTCTGAAAACACTTACAATTATAACTGTGATTTGTGTTGAGATGCTCTGGGCTTTTTCATCCTGTAGAAAGAAAGAAATGTTGAGTGATGATAATAACATTGTGATATCCTGTGTCATTGACATTCAAGTAAATCACGCAGGATTTATACCACTTCTGTGATGGAGGTCACAAGCAGGTTCATCAAAACAGTGGTAGGAGTTGTCCAGTTATGCACGGGCCGTAGAGACGTCATCTGACCGTCACTGTTGTCCAAGCCGAGATGCTCGATAAGTGCCTTATAACTGCAGTTTTCAGCAGCAGACACACACCCTGCACAGATGACACTTCATGTCCTTCATTTACACCTTTTTCTCTGTTCAACATTCATCCTTCCATAGATATACTTCCAATAATAACAATGCTAAAAGGAAGATATAAAATGCAACTATGCTTATGACCTGTTCGGTGAACGTGGTTTCACCAAGTAAAACATGTTCCTGCGTCAACATCTTAGTTGATTCTGGAACAACAGTCCAATCAACCAATCAGATTACAATCAGTTTACAGTTTGTCAAGTTAGGCTTACAACTCGGGTTAGGTGCTTTTAAATCAGTGTTTTTCACCATAATTTCCCTCTGGTTTTAGGGATAAGTTATGGGCAGAGTTAGGTTTAGGGGTGGGGATGGGTTATGAGTACATTTTTACAAACTGAATGTAATTTTTTTCGGAAACTTAAATGCATGCTAACTGAAATTAAATGAAAATGTGTTATACTTTAAAGTCCCCATGAATTCAAAATTGACCATACTTACTTTGTTTGCCTAAATTGATCGTTTTGTGGTGAACAATTCATCCATGCAAGTCAATCCACACAAAACATTTTTTGGCTTCGTAATCTTTAATCAAAATCTGAAATTTCCCCTCCCCTCTGCGTTGGAGGACCTTGCCTGATGACGTAGGTTTCACGGTTTGGGCATCTTCTTAACATCCGTAATCACGCCCCTCCAACTGACAATAGACAGGCTGAATGAAAACACCTACTTTTCTAGATCCAATCAGGTGCTAGTTGGGAAAAAGCCACGCCCACCATTTTGCCTCATTTAGTATTCCGTTTCTCTCGGAAATACGTCACAACACTGGAGAAAAGTCGTTTGCAACTTCCGGTTCACGGGGACTTTAAGCAGTTAGCAGAATTTAAGAGTGTTTTGACCCACTTAAGAAGGACTTAAGTACATCTTTATATGTAATTGCATAATTACTTCTGCTGTCTTTGAAATATGAGTAAAGTCACTGCTGAATGTACTGACATGCATTTATGATAAACTAAAATAATGTAATTTTTTATGTAATGTATTTAAATATATTTGTACTTACACATTTGTAATGATGAAGTTGCAATTTAGTACACTTAAAATATGAACTTAACACTTAAAACATAACGATTTTAAATGTACTTTAAAGTAAACCTTAATTTGAAATAATTACAAAGTGCACTTTTTAAAAGTCTACTTAAATGTGTTAAGAACCATGAAAGTCTCTCTTTAAGTGCACTTAAGTGACCTTTTATTTTATTAATATTATATTATCTGCAAGTAGTTTTTAAAATATACTTTTAAGATCTGACATACACTACAAGTGAATGCAATTAAAGGAGAACTCCGGCGCAAAATGAACCTTTGGTCGAATAAAACATTGGTACCTAGTGAACCGTTCTCTGAGATTTGTTTTCATGATAATCGAATGTAAAGAGTTTTATCTCTAAAAACTGTTTAGCGTATAACGCTAGTAATGGGGGCATCTATTAAGTAAAAATAAATCGCTAGTTTATACCACTAACAAGACTCAAAATAGCCCCACACGAACACAGTAACATAATGAGGGTCCCTACATGCAAAACGAAGCATTGAGAACTTTGTAAGTGTACAGACCGTTTAATAAGAAGATATTTTATAAAGACAGTCCACTTCGTGTATACAGACAGGAGCCATCTTTGGAAAACAGTCTCGACTGATCAAACCACGAACGACGTGCTAAGTGAGCTGAACTGTATGAAGTTCAGTGAACTTCTGAACTGTATGAATGGCGTTCGTGGTTTGATTAGTCGAGACTGTTTTCCAAAGATGGCTCCTGTCTGTATACACGAAGTGGACTGTCTTCATAAAATATCTTCTTATTAAACGGTCTGTACACTTACAAAGCGCCGGAGTTCTCCTTTAAGCTCACTTCTTTTTCATAAGTGTGGATAAGAAAATAAATAGACACATCAAATCAAAAGACTGTGTAACAAACCAAACAGTATTTTTGAGTAAACTCATCTGTCATGTGACTACATGACATACACTCAAACACCAGGGCCAAAACTGCACAACACAACAACAGAAACAGTTAGACATTTAAGAACCGACTTACCGACTGAGGCGAGATAAAATATTAGCCACCGTAGATCCATGGCAAATAGTCTAATAGAGATGCAGTATTGAACAGATGACTGTCATTTGGTCACATTTATATGTATGCATGTCCAACCTCCTCTCCTCTCATCTCCAAAAAAAAAAAAAAAAACCTATTCAAACTGCTGATGTCATACCTATATGTCATTCATATACATGCTTTGTCTGATGTGCGGTTTGACATTTTGTTTTTTACACAGTATAAAGTGTATATGTCCTCATGGGCTGATAAAACTTTGAGTGTTATTTGCTTTAAAAATGAAATGACTACTACTACTAATCAGATTGTGGTGACTGCATGACTTTATGATCATAATGATTTATGTTCTCAGATTATTCATTCATAAATGTATCATGACATGGATACGTTTTCTGTTACGAATCCATTAATTATAAACACCTTCCTAAACACTTCATGTTGGGGATTGTAGATTTATAAGGAATCTTTATTATAAACAGAGACATATTGTCACCATTGTAGCATTCTTTTCCAGACCATTATTATTTAGTCTGCTTGAACAGAACTTAATCAGATTTAAATAAAGTTAATTGTCTGCCATGATTTATACGCTATATGACTATCCTGTGCATGTAACATCAATCAGACGGATAAGAGATGCCACAAAACCCACTGGTGCAAATGCAAACAAACCTTATGCAGTGAGTGAGTCAACACCTTTGTTCAACACTTCGTTCAAAGGACAGAGCCCTTGTACCGTACAGTGTTATTTACATTTATTCATTTAGCAGATGCTTTTATCCAAAAACGACTTACAATTGAGGAATACCACAAGAGATTTATTACACGTTAGTCAGCCGAGTCACTGAGCTTACAGAGACTGTTCGCCGGATGCAGACTGAACCGAACGTTCTACTGTCACCCCTGAACCGCACATCAACAATCCTCCTATTTATTCCGGTGAGCCTACAGTGTGTTGTGCATTCATTATTCAGTGTGAGGTGATTTTCTCTCTTCAACCCCTCACTTACACCTCAGACTCAGCAAGAGTGGCGTTTGTCATCTCCCTTCTCGCCGCTCGGGAATGGGCCACTTCTGTTCGGGCTGCAGAGGCAGCATGTTGTAAGGATTTTTCCAGCTTTAAAGCAGAGTTCATCAAGATATACGGCCGCTCAGCACTTGGTACGGAGGCATCGTAGTTGTTGGCAGCGCTGCATCAGGAGAAACGTTCGGTGGCGGATTTCGCCATCGAGTTTCGCACTCTTGCTGCATCAAGTAAATGGAATGATGCAGCACTGGTGGCCAGGTTCGCGGAGGGGCTGGAGGATGTGATAAAGGATGAGATGTATGCTCATGAACTTCCTGAACACCTGGATGAACTTGTCAAGCTGGCTATTCGTTTGGATAACCGCCGGGATCTTCGTCAGAGAGATCGGTCTTCTACATCCTTGTCTTTTGTCGATCCTGTGTCTGCCTTTTCGGTTTCTGATGCTCCAGTCCACTCACCTGCTCCGGAACCTATGCAGTTGGGCAGGTGCCTTTTATCTGCAGAGGAGAAACAGAAACGTCTGTCCAAAGGATTATGTCTCTACTGTGGTCGATCTGGACATTTTGCTTCTTCCTGTCCGGCAAAAGCCAGCGCTCGCTAGTAAGCAAGGGGGTACTGGCGAGCGCTACTTCCACCACCCCATCTACTGGTCCCCGCTCTATGCTCCCAGTCTCAGTCACATATAAAGGTGTTGTCCATCAACTCTCTGCCCTCATTGATTCGGGAGCAGAAGGGAATTTTATTGATTTTTCTTGGGCTTTGAAAAAAGGCATTTCTTTTCAGTCTCTCTCTCCTGTCCTTACCGCTCACGCTTTAGATGGCAGAGAACTTACCACCATTTCTCAGACCACAGTTCCTTTATAACTAATTACCTAGTAATCATAGAGAAGAAATAGTATTCTTTGTTTGTCACTCACCCCTCACTCCTGTGGTCTTAGGTCATCCCTGGTTAACCACTCACAATCCATACATTAACTGGTCTGAAAGCACTATCTTATCATGAAGTCCCTGTTGTCATGCCCATTGTCTTGTGTCTGCCTTGTCTTCTGTCTCTTCTCTCCCTGTGTTGCAGGAGGAGCCGATTGATCTCTACGGGGTCTCCGAGGTCTACCATGATTTGCGGGCGGTCTTCAGTCACTCCCGGGCCACATCTCTACCTCCACACCATCCCTATGATTGTGCCATCAATCTTCTCCCTGGCACTTCTCCGCCCAAGGGACCATTGTTCTCCTTGTCCGCTCCCGAACGGGCGGCCATGGAGAAGTATTTGTCGGAGTTTCTGGCGGCCGGTGTTATTCGTCCTTCTTCCTCTCCGGCGGGGTTCTTCTTTGTGAAGATAAAGGATGGTTCCTTGCGCCCCTGCATTGATTATCGGGGGCTGAATGACATCACCATTAAAAACAGGTATCCCCTGCCGTTGATGTCATCAGCCTTCGAGATCCTGCAGGGGGCAAGGTACTTCACAAAGTTGGACCTCCGGAATGCATATCATCTGGTTCGGATCAGGGAGGGGGGCGAATGGAAGACGGCTTTTAATACGCCCATGGGGCATTTTGAGTACAGGGTCCTTCCCTTCGGTTTGACTAATGCCCCAGCCGTCTTCCAGGCGCTCGTCAATGACGTGCTGAGAGACATAATCAACAAATTTGTCTTTGTGTATCTGGATGACATCCTGATTTTTTTTTTCGTTCACTCCAGGTACACATTCAGCACGTCAGACGAGTGCTGCAGCGGGTTGCTAGAGAACCAACTGTTTGCTAAGGCGGAGAAGTGTTCCTTCCACAACCAGTCAGTTCCGTTCTTGGGACACATTGTCTCGGTGGAGGGTATCCGCATGGATCCTGCGAAGGTCTCCGACTGGCCCACACCTGGCAACCGAAAGTCACTGCAAAATTTTATTGGATTTGCTAATTTCTACAGGCGGTTTATCCGTAATTTTGGCCAGGTGGCGGCTCCTCTGACAGCATTAACCTCCACAAAGAAACCGTTTAGCTGGTCCTCAGCCGCTCAGGCAGCCTTTGATTAACTTAAGAGGTGGTTTTCATCTGCACCTATTTTAATAACTCCAGATCCTACCCGGTTTGTTGTGGAGGTTGATGCGTCAGAGGTAGGTGTCGTAGCGGTTCTGTCTCAACGATCCCCTCTTGACAACAAATTGCATCCTTGTGCATATTTCTCTCACAGATTGTCTCCCACAGAACGGAACTACGACATCGGCAATCGTGAGTTGTTGGCAGTGTGGTTGGCTTTGGGGGAGTGGCGCCACTGGCTGGAGGGTTCGGCGGAGCCGTTTCTGGTCTAGACCGACCACCGGAACTTGGAATATATCCAAACAGACAAACGACTGAATTCCAGGCAGGCTTGCTGGGCAATTTTCTTCGGCCGCTTTAATTTTACCCTGTCTTACCTGCCGGGCTCCAAAAACATTAAGCCTGACGCGCTCTCACGTCAGTTTCCTGCTCCAGAGGACGCAACTCCGCCAGACACGGCCTTCACCTGGTTGTGTGGTGGGGTCCGTCACCTGGGGCATCGGGGAACGTGTCAGGCAGGCTCAGTCGGGGGCAGAGGTACGGGAGGGGTGCCCGGCGGGTCAGCTGTTTGTCCCGGAGTCGGGTCACTCGTCCAGGCTGGTCTGTCACCCAGGAGTTAGGAGAACGCTGGCTGCCATCCGCCAACGTTTCTGGTGGCCAGGCATGGAGGGGGACGTTCGTGGTTTTGTGGTCGCCTGCTCGGTCTGTGCTCAAAACAAATCCTCTAATTCTGTACCCGCTGGTTTGCTCCAACCCCTTCCCGTTCCATCCAGTCCCTGGTCCCATATTGCGCTGGACTTTGTGTCGGGATTACCAGAGTCCAGTGGCAATACGGTTGTTCTCACTGTAGTGGATCGCTTTTCCAAGCCGCTTTTACACTTCATTCCTCTCCCTAAACTTCCCTCAGCCAGGGAGACTGCCCGGGACCACGTCTTTCGGATCCACGGACTTCCGGAGGACGTGGTCTCGGACAGGGGTCCCCAGTTTGTCTTCCATTTCTGGAGGGAGTTCTGTCGACAGATTGGCGATACTACTAGTCTGTCGTCAGGATTCCATCCACAAACCAACGGCCAGACCAAGCGTGCGAACCAGGACCTAGGGAGGACCCTTCGCTGTCTGGCTTCTCACAATCCCTCATCCTGGTGCCAGCAGCTTACGTGGGTTGAGTATGCTCACAATACATTGCCGGTGTCATCTACTGGATTATCTCCTTTTTCTTGCTGTCTTGGATATCAACCCCCTCTGTTTCCTTCACAGGGTTCTGAAGCTGCGGTTCCCTCAGTTCAGGCATTTATCAATCGATGCCGGCAGACCTGAGGAGGGCCAGGAAAGCACTTCTGAGAACCAGGGAACGCACCAAGAGATTGGCGGACCGTCGTCGGGCTGAGGCACCCAGGTACATCTGTGGACAAAAGGTATGGCTCTCCACCAAGGACCTGCCTCTTAAGGTGCCATCCAAAAAGTTGGCACCGCGGTTCATTGGGCCATACCCCATTGTTAAGGTGATCAGCCCGGTGGCGGTTCGGCTTCGGCTCCCGCATCCCCTTCGTCGAGTGTTTCATGTATCCGGTGTTTCATGTATCTTGTATCAAGCCTTTTATTCGTTCTCTCCATCTCCTTCTATTCCCTCTAACCCCCTCCCTCCTCCCCTCCTTTTTGTTTGTTAGTAAATCTAGCTTGTGTTCCATTTTGGAACTTGAAGCAGCAGGACGGAGCATTTGTTTGCTTGTGGATTCTTATAATTTGTGTTAATTACCTTTTTTCTTTGTTGTTCATAGGGAGTTGGGGAGTAGATTTAGAGCTACCCCGGGGTATACATCACCCGTAGGTATACTTCTCTGTCTAGAAACACCAGCTAGACCTGTGCGGACCACCAGCTGTAAGTTTGGTTAGGGCGCCTTGATCGTGTGCCAGATAGGGGTTGTATTTATTTATTTATTTTTATATTTTTATTGGGGGGTTAGGGGTGGGGACTTATTTCTTTGCTTTGGTTCGTCCAGCCCTCCCCTTTTCCCAGAAAATTATTATTGTTTATTATTTACACTATTACCGTGGCTAAATAAAAGCTTAATTTTTTTATGGTATTTGGTGTTTGTGTCCTTTCCTCGCACCACGACACCATACCTCCTTTGCTGGCCAAGTGGTGGGTTGTCAGGCTCCCCTCCCTTTGGGGGCTAGAACGTAACAGTCCGTTTCACTACTGTCCTAAAAAAGTCTTGTTCTAGTCGTGCAAAGCTTACATGCCTTGTCTGTTTATTATCTTATTTTTTCCCTCTGATTTGCCTATTCCTTGTACTCAATCCTGTTTCGGCTTGCTCACCCGGTTTTGATCTTCTGCTATTGTTTTGGACTATTGCCTTGGCTCTACCCCCGGGGTAGTGAATCTGCCTCTGGTTTTGACCCCTGCCTGCCCCTTGGATTTCGCCTCTGGACTGGCTCCTGTATACATTTCTGATTTATTATCCACTCACAATCCTGGAAGGACTCTTAGGTCATCCAACCAGAGACTGTTAAATGTTCCTCGGGTCAGACTGAAAACAAGAGGAGATCGAGCTTTTGCCGTTGCTGCACCTACCTGGTTTTATTAGAACTGTCACTACATTGCATGAGTTTAAAGCAAAACTGAAAACCTATCATTTTTCTTTGGCTTATAATTGTAGCTGATTTGTGCTGTGTATGATCTGTTCTGTGTTCTGTCCTGTAATTTATGTTGTACAGGTGTTAAATGCTGATGTTGATGATGTCCGACATAGTGTACAGCACCTTGGTCAACAATTGTTGTTTTCGTGGTGCTATATAAATAAAGTTGAGTCCCGCCCTTTGCTTGGTGGCTCGACTACCATTTTATATTTTTGTTTTTTATTTTATTTTTGGACAATAAATTGAGTGATCTTCTAATCTGCTCTTGGGTCCCTTTTTATCCCAGCACCTGTAACAACAGCCCTGTCGCGCCTTACAATTCTACGTTGTTACAATTGGCGCTTTTCCATTACCAGTACCAGCTCGACTCGCCTTGGCTCGCCTCGACTCGGCTCGCTTTTCGCTCCGTTTTCCATTGCAGAAAGTACCGCCACAAATAGTACCCGGTCGTCATAGCGACGCCTTTCGTTCCTCGTTGCCCCATCAAGCTCTCGCTGGATCCTCTCTTCGGCAACCAAACAAAGGAATGTCTGCACCTCCTCGTTTGACCACGACGTATTATTCCGAGTTGCCATAATAATAGTAGTAAGTTTAGTAACTATCTCTGGCCAAACTATTTAAAAATGGCGGGGTTATTCTGGATAGTATTCCATCTGGCGCGTGCAATGATGACGCAGTGAATAGTGACGATTCTCTCTGACCAATCAGCAGTCGGCATTGTTTTCACGTCACATTTTAGTATCGCCTTAGCTCGCTTAGAACCTCGCCGGAGGTGGTACGAAAAAAAGTACCCGAAAGCAGGTACAGGTACAACTTTTACACAGTGGAAAACCAAACAAAGGCGAGTCGAGTCGAGTCGAGCCGAGCCGAGCCGAGGCGAGCTGGTACTGTGTAGTGGAAAAGCGCCAAATGTTGCTAACACATAGAGTGACGTTGCCATAGTAGAAATGCAACGTGCCACAGACGTTGCCAAAAGGTAAATGTGTTTGCTGGGAAAGGGGGTGAGGCCATGGTTGCTGACAGGCTGACCTAAGGCAAAAATTGAACACTTTTCCTAAACATAACCTCACTGTTTGTCTGTGCGCTGCACGTTTTACGGAGAAAAGCTTCCAGAAGAGAGTACAATGCAGGCTATATACACAAAAGCTTCTCCTGAAAGACGTAGCCATTTCCTATTTTGTCGGGACAATCTGTTTTTTATGGATCACAACTTGTATGTCTTATTATTTGTAGTTGTGTTGTCTATTAACAGTTCCAATTATAAGTTGTATGTAGTTGCTATGATGATGTAAACAAAGAGCAAAGCTTTGCCTCTGCTAGCCTGTTAACTAACATTACAGTATTGATGCAGAGTTTACTTTAGCTTTTGTAAGACGGTTCACCACCCCTTAGGAAAATTATCCATGATTTTGTGATCGATTACTGTTTATATCACCATAGTTTTCAGACAAATATCATTAAATGTTGGATAACATCGTATCTATGAGAAAATTACAAAAAAACATACCACTCTGAAACATCCTGTGAAATCCGTGCTTGCAAAGGCCATGCTTGAAATCTGTTCTGCACGATCCTCTTGTTCGTTAACATTGTCAGGGTCTGAATCAGGCTCAAAAAGGTTTGAAATTGACGGCATCATTAATATTTACATCTTGGTAGAGCTTGCGGTTATGAAGGGGCGTGACATTTCCCAAACACACGCTAAGCGCTGCCAATCTCAACACACTGTTCCAGCTGACCAATCACAGCACATTTCGTATGTCGGAAGGAGGAGCTTCATCAAAAATGGCGTGTTCACCCAGACTGGGGAGAGAGGAGCTGTAATAATGTAAAACATGTGAAAAATAATATGTTTTTTTGAACAATTAAGCATGAAAACATATTCTAGTACATCCCGAAAACAAAATCAAGACTTCGTAGAAGGGTAAAATAGGACCCCTTTAAAAAGGCGAAATTACCACTATACTGAGGATTAGAAGCCAAATATACCATTGGCCTTACATAATACCTTCACCAATCAGTATAGGTTGTGAAAAGGTTAACCCAACCCACAAGTCCAGAAAAGTTGATTTGTTAATTCTCTTGAACTATTTTGTAAATATAAACAAGTTTTGATTTTAATGCCTTCTACACAGTCCAAAAAAGTTGGGACAGAGGCATGTTTGCCACTGTGTCTCATCACCTTTCCTTAATGACACTTTTTAATCATTTGGGAGTTGAAGATACTAATTGTTGAAGTATTGCAAGTGGAATATTTGCCCAATCTTGTCTGATACAAGACTTCTGCTCAACAGTCTGTGGTCATCGCTGTCCGTTTCTGTTCATGATGGGTCATACATTTTCAATAAGAGACAGATATTGACTGGAGGCAGGCATCAGGCACATCTCTTTTATTGTGCAGAGTGTCTAGAAACCACTGAGTTTTAGCATGTGCAGAATGAGGCCTGGCATTGTCTTGCTTCCCAGGAAAGATGTCATCTTGATGGCAGTTTATGTCTCTGTACAATCCAAATTAATGCCTCCATGTCGATGGTACCTTCACACAAATGCAAGTTACCCATGCCATTTGCACTGATACACCCCAATCCCATGACATATGTTTGCTTTTGCACCTGTCGCTGATGAAAGTCTGGATGGTCCCTTTCGTCTTTGGGACTGAGAACTCAATGTCTGTTTTTCCCCAAAACAAGCTGAAACATGGACTCATCTGACCAAAGCACACATTTCCACTGTGTTTTAGACCTTCTGAGATGACCTTGGACTCAGAGAACTCGCCGGCATCTCCACATAGAACTGATGTATAGCTTTCTCCTTGCGTAACAGAGATTCAAGTGGCATTTCTTGATGCAGCGTCAGACTGTGTTAAAGGAACACTCCGACTTTTTGGGACTTTAGCTTATTCACTGTATCCCCCAGAGTTAGATAAGTCCATACATACATTTTTCATCTCCGTGCGTGCTGTAACTCTATCTGACGCACCCACCGCTAGCCTAGCTTAGCACAAAGACTGGAAGTAAATGGCTCCAGCTAGCATACTAATCCCAATAAGTGACAAAATAACACCAACATTTTCCTATTTACATGTTGTGATTTGTATAGTCACAGAGTGTACAAATAACAAGGTCATATGAGACATAGCCATCTTTTAACCGTATAAATACTGGGAACTATATTCTCAGAAGGCGAAGCACTGCTACTTGGGCGGAGTGATTACCGCAGCACCTGAGACGCACGGAGATGAAAAAGGTGTGAATGGACTTATCTAACTCTGGGGGATACAGTGAATAAGCTAAAGTCCCAAAAAGTCGAAGTGTTCCTTTAAGTGAAAATGTTTTTCCAAAGTACTCCTGAGCACATGTGGCTGTATTTAACAGAGTAGCATGATGGTTTTTAATGCAATGCCATCTGATGGGTCAAATGTAATGCACATTCAACAGAGGTCTCCTGCCTTGCCCTTCACAGAATGAGATTTCTCTAGATTCCCTGAATCTTGTGACAATATTATGTATGGAAGATGGTGAAAGACATAAATTCTTTGCAATCTTGCATTGAGAAATGTGATTTTTGAATTGTTTGACAATTCTCTCATGATATTTGGCATAAAGTGATGAGCCATGACCCATCTTTGCTTACAAAGACTGATAAGCTCTTTTACACCCAAACACGACACGTAGCTCGGAACTACCCTTGGGCATCATAAGTGGTCTGGTGGACCATCGGCACTGTAAACCCTAGCATAGCAGCCAGAGCTGCCGTCGTCTCACAGGCGCTGGACAGGTCTTGCGGACGATTCCTCCAGGTGGCAGCACTTTGCAAGCATAAATGCACCGCAATCACACACTCCACCTGGGGAATCCCTACGAATCCCCTTACCGGCCCACCATTGAGGGTAGTGAGAGAGGAAGAACTTTTTGAAGCAGATTTTGGCAATGTCGTTTGGCAAAGAAAGGCGGCGGCCCGGGGCAAGCATGGCTATCAACTCTGAATCTGATTCAGCATGAGCAAACAGCGCTGAAGCAAGAAGCTAAGCATCATCTTCCTCTCCAGAGAACAATAGCCCTCTATCTGATGCAGCTATCGACATCTGATCCTCATCCAGAGCACCGAGTGGGTCATCGGGATGGGAACCCACGCTGTCATCTGGCAGCTCGACGGCACATGACACGCCACAGAGGAGTGGGAGGTAATACAAATGCTGTTGATCAAGTTTAACTTGAATGGAACCTCTGAATATTCCTTTAACTATCAACAGAGTAATTATCCTTAACTAAAAACTCTGAAACAGCAGTTCATTACACTGACAGATGAATGTGAAATGAGAAGTCTGCTTACTGATAACTTAATTATCAGTGAAAGCCATGAATATAAAATTATGATGTAGTATCTACCGTGATTCATAACCACCTGTATAACTCTGTCCATGCAGTGACATCAAGTTGAATGTACACAACTGTAATTGAATTATATCTTATATCAGCACTTCAGCTGTTGATATAGTGGGTAATGCTTTATTGACTCAGTATAGCTTTCCAAAGGCATACAGACAGAGCAAATAACTAGAAGTGTCAGATGAGAAAGACAGATGAGGTGTGTGCAGTTTCACTGGGGCTTCAACACTAATCTAATTAGCGCTTTACTATGTCAGTTTAAACTATTATGAGCTTATATGTGGGTAATTTAATTAAACAACATTTAACGAAATTAAATTGATTATCGTTTTTGGTCCCAATTTGTATCAGGTGTCTTTAACTAACTATGGACTTACATAATAATAATTGTTGGGTAATGTACTTATAGTGTTGATGTTGTATTGTGAAACACTATTGAGGTGGATACGAGTAAGGTTAAGGATGGGTCTGGTGGTATGGGTAGGTTTAAGTGTGGGTTAAGGTGTAGCGAAGGTTAACAGTGTAATTATAGATGTGATTACAGAAATTAATTACAGCTGTAATTACATGCAGGAATTTTTTAAACATAAAACTATAAAAAGATAAATACATTTCTAGTGCTGTCAATTCAATAATTCATGATCAATTGCATCTAACATAAAAATTGTAAAAAAAAATAATAATAATATACAGTATGCATATATATATATACACACAAATTATTTATAGATATTTACAAACTTTTATGTTATGCGATTAATCGATTTGACAGCACTAGTATGTACACAATAAGTGCATTGTGTCAAATGAGTAGTTTAGTACATAGTACGTAGTTTAAGACACTTAATATAAAGTGGGTCCCAATTTTTTATTGATTGACAGCTCTAGCTAAATACAGATCAAACTCAAAATGCAATTTTAACTTGGAAACTCATCCAAGAATGTAGATGCAGAGATGTGGGTGTGTGGATTCATAAACATGGCAGCACCCAGATATGTACGGTTATTGATAAACATCAGATAAAACAGATTGTTCTAATGAGTTATTCGTTTAATTCCTATGCCAAACTTTGACCATTTGAAATGCTTATCTATCTTTACCATTCTTAACAGAGTATTTGTATTGTGGCGGCCTTTCCACTGAAGCACAGTAATGAATAAGCAGAGAATGATGAAGAACCAATCACCAATATATGTGAACCAAGATATCCAAATATTATTTCCAATATGTAGTACACAAACAAATCCAAAAACAAAACTTAAACATGATACCCTGAAAGCTTTTTTAATTAAATGTTTCTTCAATAATTTTTTTTTAAAAATGAAATCCAACCAGTAGAGATGGTCCTGAAGACGATACATAATTAACGGACCAAAGTAGGCTTTAATGTTTTCTGTCCAAACAATAGACATTTTTGATGACATAAATGCTGGTGTAGTGTTTTGGCATAACTTGCACATGACAAATTCTTAACATTTTTCTATTAAAATGTAATTAAAGGGTTAGTGCACCCAAAAATGTAAATTCTGCCACCATTTACTCAGCCTCATGTCGTTCAAACCTGTATGACTTTCTTTCTTCTGTGAGACACAAAATAAGATATTTTGAAAGATGTTGTTAATCAAACAGTTTTGGTTCCCATGGACTTCCATTGTCCAATGGAAGTCCAAAAATACAATGGAAGTCAATGGGAACCATTTGATTACCGACATTCTTGGAATGACATGAGGATGAGCAAAAGATGACAGAACTTTCATTTTGGGGTGAACTAACACTAATACCCTGAGATACACTTTTTTTTTTTCCATGCAGTTTTAGAAATGCTCCTTTAATACACATCGGTTGGAAGTTTGAAATCCTTGAAGCAGTAAAAAGAGATGTCACCATGATCCACCACTGCAAACGTTACTGGGACATCTCCACTTTGGAAGGACAGCTGCTTCATGGCATGCAGATCAGGCACGGGACCGTCAAAACTGTCAATGAACGAAGACATAAATCAGTTAGCATGCTCAGATCAGGATCTTTTTAGACTATACACATTTCTTGTCACTTGATAATAATAATAAATATAGCTGAAAGCAGCTATTACGAGGCCAAGCACTTAATAAGCCCATTATTGACATTGATGGACATAGACTTTATTTAGGGAACTTTATGAATCTTGCAAAATTCACAAGGCTTAACACTTGCCATCGACTGGATTTGATCAAACAGTCTTTAAACCGCTAACCTGTTGCTTTACACAGCACGCCACTCATACACCGTGGTTTGCTTAATTTAAAAGTAGTGCATTTTTTACATGAAAAAGTGATATTATACTTGGTTCTTGTCGCTTATCACTGGGCGACACAAGGAAGACATGCTTTCAACCAGCTGTCAAGGGTCAGAAAACTAAATTTAGACAATGTTTTCAAAGGTTAAGCGTTTTTGCAAAAATCCTTATATCTCTGGAACACTAGGTGGCGCTGTGATCAAACTCCTCAGGTACCTTTAAGGAGATGCTGTCAATGATCTCTACCTAATTTGTTGCCGATAATGTCAAATCGTTTAAAAGATATTGCAATTTATGTAAAATTTCAAAATGGTGGACAGGCAATTTGTCTGATCTTGGCAAAATTGGTATCGAGGGATTCGAATTTGCAGACACCAAGATCTTGACTTTCTGATACATTTTCGTAATGTGCTAGTTTTCCCAACTTACGCGTATACCTTCAGATCTGGGTGCTGACAAAGTGTACCAAGTTTCGTTTCGATTGATCAAAGTTTGGCCAGGATATAGCATCTAATCGGATTTTGGGTCAACGTCGTTAACTTTTTTTGAAGAAGAAGAAAAAGGTACATCAAAATTCTGATATTTTGGTAAGAATTGGACCAAATTTAAAGGTGGAGTAGTGAAAAAACTGCATACAGTACATTTCAGAATGGCCACTGTATCGGGTAAAGTCTTAATGTAAGATATTGAATGTGATCAGCAAATTACGTGTACTAAGAATGTTGTTTCTATGACAAAGGTTTCAGAAGTTATAGCCATTTAAAAAGTGTATTTTTGCTATAGAGTTGGCTTTAGAGACCCCGAAGTTGGTCAAATTACTATTCAGGACCACCGCTATAATATTTAAGAGGATTTAACAGCAAAATTGTGAAGCTAATAATTAGCATTTACATTATTTCCTTAAATGTTTTAAAATAGCTTGAGGTAGTTTGTGACGTCAGAAACACCAGCGATTTAAAGTACAGTGAGAAAATACTCAGCAATGGTGTCGACTTTACACATTTAATTTACTTTAATTTACACATGGTTTGTCTTAAAGGTCCCTTGACATGGGGTTATTTTTTTATTTTATAATGTTTCCTGGGTTGCCCTTATAATGTTGGTATGTTTTTTAGATCAAAAATAGTCATAATTTAGAAATAAAAGGCATTTTTCCTAGCCTGCTTTTAGCCTCTGATTTGAACACTCTGTTTGAAGGGGCGTGTCTCTGTGGGATTCAGTGTAACCGCGGCCACTGCTGTGATTGGCTGACATGCTTGCATATGAAATAGCTACATATTACATGTGAAACTCTCTTGAATACTTTTACTACAGCTATTATACGTTTTTACTATTACAGCTATCGAGATTAACGAATTGTGAGAAGTTTTTTAAGTATTTAGATCTATTCCCATCACATAAAATGTTGCCGTGATGAGCATTGAGCAGATGACAGTGTGTTGATCGCGAGCATGAAGATCTTATCATTGCAAAGCAGTTTCTGCACTCTCTCTAATGCTTTCCCCAATGCAAACACGATGATGTACATACAGTAAGAGCTTCGTTGTGCAGTGTAACGTGCGTCATTGATTTCATAACGAGTTGTCCAGATAAACTCGCGCTGTGTGTGGAAAGATGTTCTTTGATCGCTTTCTGTATAATTTGTTCAGAATTTAAATAAGATTATTTTCATCCTACTAAAAGAAACGATGTGAAGTTGATATTTTAGTCACTGGCTTGACTTACTGATGCATAAACAGTATTGAACGATTTTGAGAGAAAGATTAACTTACCTGTCTGAACTTGAACAATTACGCTACACATCAGAAATTGTTGCTTGGTAGCTCGATCGATTTATTTTCAGACGTTCATCGAGTTGAGGAAACAGTCGTCGGTGAAATGTTTGGACCATACAAAACTTAGGGAAGTTGTGTCGGCGCATTTCCAGAGAAAATAAAATTAACCCATTGTTTCTTCAGAGGCTCGGATGAAGGAACTAAAAAATACTTTTGTGTTCATTTGTACATCCGAACACTGATCAACTGCCATGCTTCGCTCGTTTGCAAGCCATGATATCTCTCGAGGAAAAACTCAAATCTCAAAGCTTTCTCTAGGAAAAACTAAAATCGCGCCGGCGCGTTCGTACTTCCTGATCCTAGCTCGTTTTCTCATGGGCGAGCCAAATTCTCCGGGCGGGCAAAGCAGAGAAAGGGGAGGTAACCTTTCCTCGTTATGACGTCATACGGGGGAGATTCAAGATCAGCGCGTCTGAGCTGCAGAGAAGAGAAAAATAGCCAAAGCTCGGTTTACACCGATTGAAAATTCTAGACACGAGGGGACCAAATACAGGCTAGGGGAACTAATATTAATGTTAAAAAACCTCAGAAAGTGAAAATTTCATGTCAGGGCACCTTTAAAGCATATTAAAAACACCACGTAGACATATAAACAACATTAAAAGCTTGATTTTTGCCACAAGGGGACTTTTGTATTTATTTGAGCTGTAAAAAAAATTATTTTCAGTATCTCCAGTTATTACTAAATTTGTTATGTCTAATCCTAAAAAAAAATTAAAGGGTAAAAACATCACAGACGGGTCATATTATGAGGCCAAATAGCATATTTCAAACATTTTGCTTATTCCATGTCATTGCTAAGTACCGCAAAATCATAAAACCAATTTTCCAGCATGAATCAGCAGTCTGTGTGATCCAGACACTGTATAACTAAGGCAAAATAACAAAACCAACACAGCAGGAAAAAGACGATCATAAAAGCATGTAATGAATGACTGGACTAATTTCAGTGTATTGTGTCAGTGTGTTTACCTGCAGACACACATGCGGCTGTAAGGCTTTCCAGGATGGCTCTTTTTAAACTCCGCCACCGTGTCCGGTTGGTAAACATCAAAACTAATCTTCCACTGGTCTGACGGGGACAACCTGACAAAAAAGATCGTTTAAAACAGCAGTTCAATCATCTCAAAGGCTTATTTGACTTCTCTGTCAATTTCGGGAGAAAGCTACCAGGTTTACTCTGACAGCGTTTGATTTCATCCCTCAATATGATAAAGAACAGGACAGTAAAGGTGGGCTTATACACCTGGAAACCCCCTCAGACCAGCTGGAAGACTTGACAATGCTGATCTGGTCCAGCAGTTCACCTGCACCATGATAATACAAAAAAGATGAATGTCACATGAGAGTGAGGCAATAACAGGCATCTTTCACAAACATTACATTTTCTAAGCACAAAAAACCAAGATCATATATCAGACAAACCTAATCGTCTAGTTTTTATCAGTTTGACACTGAAACCTCACTGTAGAATAATTAAAAACCATTACAAACCTATTTTAACTACTAATTGTTAATACTAATACTACATTATATTATCACTGTTATTATATTATATTTTCTTCATTTAACAATTTATTACTTGTTTGTTTGGTTGCTGTTGTTGTTGTTATCTAAAACTACCACTATTAAAAATAAAATAAAATAAAAATGTTTTTTTTTAAACATAAATCGAAGATAAGAATAATTTCCTTTGCAATTAACTGAAAAAAAGAAGTACAAAAATGACTAAAACTGAAACAAATAAAAATAAATTAAGGATATATAGAAATGGCTAAAAAACTAAGCCTATCATTAAAATACTGATATTAAACAAATTAATATAAAAATGAAATAAAAGCTAATTCAAAGTATTATTAAATACTATGATCGTGTATAAACAATACAAAAAATAACTGTTAATTCCAATTTATTTTATTAATTTATTGCTAAATGTATTTACATTTCTTTCTTTTCTTTCATTTAGAAAAATATTATATTTATTATTAAACTAGATTAATAAATACTATAAACAATTATTGTTTACTGAAATCATGATAATCACTAACTAATATTAACAAATTGAAAAAAATGTTTTTGATAGTCATGTAATAAATCTTATTAGAAAGAATAACTAGCATTTAATCACATTAAACTGAACACATTAAAGTGACGTGTATTTTCTAAACCAAGTAGTGCTGTGAAACGATTAATCGCAATTCATCGCATCCAAAATAAAAGTTTGTGTTTACATATGTGCGTGTGTACTGTGTATAATTATTTTGTATATATAAATACACACACATGCATGAATATATTTAATATTTGCATGTATACTAATATATATATATATATATATATATATATATATACACACACACACACACATACATATATATATAATATTTATATTATATCATATCAATATTTTATAAATAAATAACACATTTTTCTTAAATATACAAAATAATTATACACAGTACACACACATATATTATGTAAACACAAACTTTTATTTTGGATGCGATTAATCGTTTCACAGCCCTACCAAGACTAGGGACCTAGTCATTGAAAGTCTACGAGTGTTTTCTTACGGTGCGAGGCGCATTGGCCGGGCTGAGTAAGCGGCGTCACCTCCCTCTCCCACAGATGCGCGGGTCTGTCTTTCCGCCACCGTCTCCTCCTGTCCTCCATCAGCTGGGAATACTCCGCCCAGTTCCTGCAGCGCCGCACCTCTCGGTCGCTGTTAACATCCCTGCGGTAGCGATCGCTCTCTCCCTGGCGCTCCCTGTCCCGGCGCGACAGCTTCTCCTGCTTCATGTTGAGTCTGCTGAGCCACGGAGCCACGTCACAGTCGCCCACCTCCAGAGCGCCGGGTAAGAGGCTACGGTCTGGGGACGCCAGGCACACGGAGCGGCTCCTACGGGAGCCCAGGTCTGGGAAAGAGATGCTGCTGAAGTCCCAGCGAGGAGCTGCGCTTTGGGCTTGAGGAGGTGGAGGCTGGACATCCCTCTCCATCCACCACGTCCTGTCAGAGGCATCGGCGGACGGCAGGGGCGATTCGCTGCTCTTAACTAGCTCGTCACTTCGGTCTTCGGCTGTCGTCTTCTCCACTGGTGACGTGTTCTGCTTGTCACTGAGGCCGATCAAGACAGAGATCAGAATATTGAGCAAGAACCAAGCGGCAACCTCTCTTTTGAAACCAACACGGAAGAGACTTAAACTGCAATTCATCGACTGGCCACTAGAGACAGGCTCCAAAAGAGATTCAATTCCATAGGCCCCCATGTTAAAATGCCCAACTTTACAGCAGAAAAACATATGTTTACAGCCTGGTACAAAAGGTGGTTTTGGTCTATATAGATAATTTTGCCCTTCATGACAACTGTGAGGGCGGTGAATTCTTTAATAACTCATCCGTTTAAATTATATTATGCCTTAAAGTTGTGCATAATTCAGGGCGTGGCCACTTGAGTGACAGATGGATTGCCACTGCTGTCATTAGCCGTTTGTCTGCCGTCTGTTAGCCATCACGTCACCTCAGATAATCCGCCTCTTTGCCCATTTTGGTTTAACCGGGAGTGATGTGTGGTGACGTGCTGCCAAGATGGCGACGGCCGGCTCCGCCCACTTTGGGCTTCAAAAATGCTCTTCAGAAACCTACAGGTGACATCAAGGACACTACGTCCATGTTGGTTTTACAGTCTATGGTTAGAACTTAATGCTCTTCGGTCACTTCTTATCAAAAAAAAAATTACGTATCGTGTTTATTTTTTACTTTATCGGAAAGATACGAAACTTGGTAAAGGTTTTGGTTTCGTGAACACAAAAAATCATGGATAACAAAAGTTAAATGGTCCTGAAAAAAATAGTCACACTTGTGCTCCTTGTGATCAAAATTACAGCATTGGAAATGAAAGGGAGACGAATTTCATCTAGTGGAAACGTTTGGTTCTGCGGCCAAACAAAATCTGACTTGATTTTCTTGCAGTTTTAGAGTAAAATGTGTTTTGGAAAATATACATTTCATATCAAATTATTATATCATATTCAATAAAATTTTTGTGCATTTTTGTAATTTTCAGGTCTATGCTCAAAAAGTGAATAAATGGATTATAAATACATCATAAATATAATTTAAAACTATAAAATCCCCTAATAATAAAAAATATAAAAAACATTATCAAACTAAAATATAGTACATACATTTCATTGAAATAAAAAACATTCTGTAATTTTTTACCGACATGTGAAGCGCACAAGAAGGTTAAGTAGAGCAGGCGGAAAATGAACAGGGGCTTGGGGCAAAAATACCACCAAAATAAACAAAAATGCCCGTCAAATTAAAAAAAAGCTCCTGCACAATTAAACAGAATCTCTAACGACCGTCACGATTAAAGCAAAATGTGAACATGAATGAAAAGTGTTGATTGCGGCCAGCAATTGAAAAGTCCCAGCCAGCACAGCCATGTGGGGCCCACATGGGTTTGACGTGGGCTATCTAACTGGGACCCAGACAGTTTTGCTCCCGGTTTCCATGTAGGCCCCACATGGGTTTGCCCAGATAAAATGAACACTGCTCAGTGTGCACACTACAGGCTGTTAAATGTAACACTGATCAGTGTTGGAGTTAATGAGATAATTAAGTGATTGAATATGATTGAGCATTATTGAAGACACCTAAAGCAGAATCACTGAAGGAGAAAATTGTAAGCCACCGTTATGGCGATCATTGTTTGCTTTAGTTGGGCTCTTGACCCTTATATTATTAACTTTAGATTTTGTTTGGCTGTTGTTTCTGACTTATAACTGCCAGATGAACAAAAAAAAAAGTCATGTAATGGTGTTGGTTATATTATGACAGTCATGGTTTGAACATACCCACTAAACACAATGATGTCCAAAAGACATCTTTTCAACATCTTTGTCACAAAAGTCGGACGTTGAAAAGACGTCCACTGAAGAGCCAGAATGAAAGTTTTTATGACGTCTTTTTTTGACGTGTTCTGCACGTCCGATATAGACGTTCATGGACCCTCTTCGTACAAGGTTAAAAACTAGTTCAAATGTGGCCATTGTGGACATATTTTTTACATAATTTATGGTCTCATTTAGACATAATTACTTTGACTATTGCTGTCAGATGATCTTAGTGAGAATTAGCAGAGGTTTAGATGTTGATATTTGTTTCATTTGAAGTGTCACCATTGTGGTGATCAGTGTTTGCTTTAGTTGGGCTCTTGGTCCCCTTTATTTTTACTTTAGCTTTTCTTTGGCTGCTGTAACTGTGTGTTTGTATGACACACATGTTGTGGCAGAGAAAGCCAAGAAAAAGTAAGATCAGGTGTTTTCAGCTCAATGTTGATGATGACATAATCATCACAAAACAAGCATCAAATGTTGAGTTTGAAATTGTGTTTATATTTTGGGATTCTCAACCACCAACCTTGTGGAACTGCAATATTGGTGCCAATAGAATACAAAATATTTTTAAAGTATAAAAAGTATGTGCACATGTTTTGAGCAAATGCATCATGTAGTCACACACAGACATTAAGATTTTGGCTATGAATCACAACAACGGTGACAATCAAAACAAAAAAGCTTGGGAATCAATGATGAGTTTTGAACTATGAAGGCTACCCATCATGCATTGCAGCATGATGATTTTTTTTGTCACCATTGTTGTGAATCATATGCAAAATCTTGATGTCTGTGTGTTACAACATGATATGTTTGCTCTAAACATCGTATGCACATAATTTTTATCCACCTATAAATAAGTGATATTATAAATGCTATTGGTGCCAATATTGCAGTTCTACAAGGTAGGCGGCTAGAAATGCCAAAGTATCTGACAACATTATATGCTTGTTTTGTGATGATTTCATCATCATCAACATGAAGCTGATAGCACCTGATGTTACTTATTCTTGGCTTTCTTTGCAACATCAGTTGCAAATAACAGTGTGTTTAACAAACACACAGTTACAGCAGCCAAAGAAAAGCTAAAGTAAAGATAAAGGGGACCAAGAGCCCAACTAAAGCAAACACTGATCACCACAATGGTGACACTTCAAATGAAACAAATATCAACATCTAAACCTCTGCTAATTCTCACTAATATCATCTGACAGCAATAGTCAAAGTAATTATGTCTAAATGAGACCATAAATTATGTAAAATTATGTCCACAATGGCCACATTTGAACAAGTTTTTAACCTTGTAGGAAGAGGGTCCATGAACGTCTATATCGGACGTGCAGAAACCGTCAAAAAAAGACGTCATAAAAACTTTCATTCTGGCTCCTCAGTGGACGTCTTTTCAACGTCCGACTTTTGTGACAAAGACGTTGAAAAGACGTCTTTTGGACATCATTGTGTTTAGTGGGTAATCATGCTGTGATCTGAAAAATGAAACTTATTGAGATTATCTGGTTTAACTTGTTAGCAACAGCTTTGTGATTCTACAGCAAATGATTATCAGTATTTTTTTTATCCAAAATATTTCATAAACATTGTTCTGATCATAACACTTTCAAATAAAATTATTTAGAAAGACATCAATAATCAGTCTGTGAATCTCAACAATGGTGACAATAATAATGCATGTTGCAGTGGCTGCCACCAATCACAACT
Organism: Rhinichthys klamathensis goyatoka; assembly: GCF_029890125.1. Lineage (NCBI taxonomy): Eukaryota > Metazoa > Chordata > Actinopteri > Cypriniformes > Leuciscidae > Rhinichthys > Rhinichthys klamathensis. The sequence continues at coordinate 1,769,408 of NW_026606557.1, forward strand.
CATTAATGGCTCCCATCATGCATTGCGGTATGAATAAATTATGATCTGAATTGTCTATGTAATTTACTTTTCCTAGTTGAATATTCTGCTCGTCACCATTGTTGAGATGCATTGACTGAATCTTGACGTCTGTGTGTGCCTAAAAGAAAGATTTTTTTTAAATAACTTTTAAGAAATCCTTTATATTATATCTAAAATTCTGGAAATGTATGCAGAATCACAGTTACGCTATAACCAACAGCATAAATCACTAAACATAAGGTTCAAACGATGACTGTCATAATATAACCAACACCATTACATCACTTTTTTTTTTTTTTTTTTATCTGGCAGTTATAAGTCAGAAACAACAGCCAAACAAAATCTAAAGTTAATAATATAAGGGTCAAGAGCCCAACTAAAGCAAACAATGATCGCCATAACGGTGGCTTACAATTTTCTCCTTCAGTGATTCTGCTTTAGGTGTCTTCAATAATGCTCAATCATATTCAATCACTTAATTATCTCATTAACTCCAACACTGATCAGTGTTACATTTAACAGCCTGTAGTGTGCACACTGAGCAGTGTTCATTTCATCTGGGCAAACCCATGTGGGGCCTACATGGAAACCGGGAGCAAAACTGGCTGGGTCCCAGTTAGATAGCCCACGTCAAACCCATGTGGGCCCCACATGGCTGTGCTGGCTGGGGTGTTGATTGATTTTTTCCCCGCGGGTTAAACGTCACAATAAAATGCGAATTTAAGTCTCAGAGCCACACCCACCTATCACATCATGTTGGCAAGCTGTTTCAAACTCCCGAAATGAACACTAAACAAACTTTGTTTTGGCCTGATTTTGTTCTAAATGACGTCACACCAATTCGTTCGATTTGGCTTTAAAGGGCACATAACACACAGTTTCTGCCAATCTCATGTTAGTCTTGAGTACTTATATAGAGTATGTAAAGTATTACCGCTTCTACTATACACACCTAAAAATAAAAATCATAAGCCAAAATTTTAAAGGGTAACTAAACCCCTGGTCAGAGCCTGACTCCACCCACTGGCAATATTTGAAAAATGCTGGGAAAGTGGGTGGAGCCCAGCGGAGATAGAGGGGATGAACGGATACTCTATCCTGATCGTTTTCAATACTCGCAATTCCAACTCCTGACTCGCTACAGTGGTTTTGACTAAACAATATGGTTTTTATACTGCCATGGACGTGGTAGCTCGTACCAAGGGCGTGGTGAGCTGGAACCTGCTTACGTCAGCTCTCACCGCTACGTCACGAACTACCGCAAACATCCAATAGGAAAATTCAACTGCAGTAGCCACCGTTCAACCTGAAGAGGGCAGCACTCAGACGTTTTTACACCATATATTGTAGAATTAAAACACTTTATACCCAAATGTCAAAAAGTTACTCGAATCAATGAACAGCACTAATAAAGCCCCAGTCTTACAGATCATTAACTAAAAAAAGTTGGTTTAGTGTTTAGTTACCCTTTAATTATGTAATTGTTCATCAACATGAGAGCTGAAGAAGACGTGACGTGTACCTGGACACAGGACTTTGAGAGCGTTTCCTCTTCAGCTGTTTTCTCTGCTTGTCCCATGATGATGCCGGCAGATTCAGCTGTCTCTCATATGTGGATGGGACTAAACTGTGTGAAAGACGACTTTTATTGGACACTGATGTGAAATATCTTATTAATTTCGGTACACGTCAGCGCAATTGATTGTACTGAAGTACATGATTTTTACCTGGGGTCAAATCTGTTCACAACATACCCAAGCCTTTTCAAATGTCCAAAAACCTAAATGAAGGAAGACAAATTACACTTATGAATCAGTATATGTTTACTGTATGTTTCGCTCTTCTTTGTTCCAGTGACAGTGACTATATACATTATTTAAAACATTTGTCAAAAGTGCTAAATATTTTTAACAGCAAAAAAATACTGAGTGCACCTTTAAGAAGAGTGTTTTCTTATCAGGTGACACTGGAGACAAACCTGATACTGATGAAGAGTCACAGTCTCACTAGAGAGAAAGCGCTCATATCCCTCCTGAATGGACAACGGAAGGTCCCGGTAAAACACCTGCACATTACCCTGGATTAGGAAGAAAAAATGGCAAAGATACAGTTTACACAAACAGACTAAGCCGTTTTCAACATTGATGATAATCAGGAATGTTTCGTGAGCAGCAAATTAGCATATTAGAATGATTTCGGAAGGATCATGTGACACTGAAGACTGCCTCACTGCATAAATACACAGTTCCCGTAATAAAAGATTATAGCGTGATATAAATATGATATTGGAAATGTCCACTCACACATTCCATGAGGTAGAGAGCCTCTTCAGGACGCAGGCACTGCTTGCCTCTCTCTGAAAAACCCATCGTCTGCCAAAATTTCCCCTGCAAAAGGACATGATCATTTCTAATGCCCTGTTTACAGCTGGTATTAAGATGCGTTTTGGTGGATCGGATCACAAGTGGACGAGGGAAACACATTCCTGTTTACACCTGGTGTTTTAATCCGTCCGCTTCACCCCTGATGTCTTCAAGGGGAGGGTCTATGGGCGGGTAAATGTATGTTCAGATCTTTCGATCTAATGGACAAAATAAGCTTACGCAATTTACAGTTGTAATCGAAATGATACAACTCCCATTGCAAATCAGGTTTATTGGCAAAATTTGCAATGTTTGCAATAAACAAATCAAACTAAGGTAATTGAAGTAGCTCAACTCCACAAATGTTTCAAGTGAAACTTTTAATGACTTCTGCAGTCTAAAAATAATTCAACCCCATGAATATAATCCCGCACAACAGCACAAATCTGGAAAACAGGTGTAGTCTCAAGCACAGCTGATGCAGGTAATCAAGGGCTTCATTAGTTCCACCAGGTGTGCTTGAGCTAGAACACATGAAATATCTCCCCGTAATGTTCACGCATTAGGTCAGTAGGCGGAGAGAAGGCGGTCTTTTGTGGCTGTTTGAACACATTCGACAACATGAGCGTTTACACTAGGAAAGCAATCCTGTCGAATGATTTTTCAACTACCTCTGGAAGTGGTCGAAAGTGGACAAGCTCAAAACGTTTTAGACCCCGTTTATGCATTTAGCGTCAAACCAAAACGCATCTCAATCCCAGGTGTAAACAGGGCCTGACAGTTGACAATGGACAGATGAAGATGATGCTTCATTTAATGTTTGACATGGACTCACTGCTGGAGACTGCAATTCCACTAGTCTTTCCTCAGGAGTCCAGGCAGCTTTCACTAGATTCCCTCTGTGCGGAAACACAAACGGGTCAGTTAGCTTTAGCTTAGCTGTGCAGTAAGTGAGCGTGTGTTTTTATGGCATCACTCACAGTCTCTCCACTCTCTCCTCGGCCAGGAGCGTCCAGTGCTCGTCCAGACTTTGCTGCAGACGGGCCGTCTGCTTCTCGGACCCATCGGGCAGGAAGTCTTTCTGACCCTTCACTGGTATCTTATGGCTCCGGGACCTCGCCTCAAACAGCTCTGATGGACTGCATTCAAAGCCAACACAAATATAAAGAAATGCAAAAAATATAAATATGCAAATATAACAAATGCATGTGTAACAGAACATAAATCCAGACTTAACAATCGGAACCCTGTAAACCTGACATATAGTCTGAAAAAACATTATTTGAAATGAAACGATTTATTGAAACTTTAGACAAAATATAAAAGAAATAAATGCAGAAGTGTTTTATGTTTTATATAATATGACACATCAGGCTTTTATGGCTCATATAGTATGATATAGGGAGAATTTGAAGCTCACACTAGAGGAAGAACAAAACACCTTTATTCAGAGGCTGAGCAAAAATATGCAGTTTGAGCAAAAGCCTGAGGGAACATATTTGATACTCATATCTGAACATGATTTTTTCACCAAATGTTTTACGGATAGTCAAGTAAAGCTACGTTTTTTCAGGTACAGCAAGTGTTCATATTTGAATATCACTAACATCTTTTGTTTACTTTATAAAAAAAACAGTAAAGACTGAAACTGAAACAATAAAAAGACTTCAATAGTGATTGCATAAAAATTATGACTGTCCATGTCTGTCATTTCCACCAGAACATGATTAAAATGAAATATGAGATGAGAAATGGAAAAAAATATGAGACAAATAAGGTTAATATTTCAGATCAGATTCAGAATATTTGTATTGTGCATCATTTTCAATCAAGCAGTAATTGAAGGTGAAAATATTAGTTGTGTGCATTTAAGATATGCACCTATTATAGCAATGCAATTAGCCTTAACAAGACTACAGAGTGATAACTTTTATTATCTTCATTCTAAATGTTAGCAATGTCATTTCCACCACAAAATATTATTGCATGAAATGCATAATCTGAGGCGTTAGGGAAAGGACATTTGTTCATTGTGGTTCAGAAGAAAGACATAATTCTACTGTAATATATTCACTATTGGAAATTATTGAAATAATAAGGTGTATAATGTGTGTTAGTGCTTATAGCTGAAAAACACCCATGAAAATGGGCAACACATAGCATATCAGTGATCGGACGAAAACAAATGTGAGTTAAAATTCTGCAAACAAAGAAATTTCTCTAAACTGAGAACATCTGTCATACACATGGTACATGATTTCATATAATAATCAATGGTTGTGATTAATTTTGATTCGCTGTTTCGAAGCGCCACACGCTGGTCGTTTCGAACAGTTTCGTTTCTCCCAAAACATTTCTAAAAAGATTAAATAAATAATAAATAAATAATAATTATAATAATTTCCAATGCCTGCTGCTGGTCAGAACAGTGTAAATGCAAGGAAAACCCAGGCCAAACATGCATAAAAACACATTTAAAAACTAATTGCATATGTTTTATAGAAGTTGTTCTATTAAATACAATGAATGATCAAATCATCATGAAATACCATTAATTATAAAGGCATTATAATATAGGCCTATGTGTCATTTTATGAAATTGTAGGGCTTGTTTTGTTTGTTTTATGGAGAGCCAATTGAACCACTGAAACTTTGAAACATTTCGAAACTGCAGTGATGAAAGGAAGCCTCGTTTACTGAAATCACGTGACTTAGGTGCTACTGAATCACAAATCAGAAGCACTGATAAATGAATCGCAATGTTTTTGAAGCTTCACGAAGTGTGTGTTTTGGTGTTTGCTGCTGTCTAGCGCATGTTGTGTGTTTCGCTTTCAGCACATTGACACGAGGGTAATCATCACGTGTGTTACTGCAGATCACGAACAAATAAATTAACTTTATCGGCACAAACAATAAACAACGGTTTTTACAATGAATAAACGATGACAGTTACCTGAGCAGCTCCTGATAAACATTGAGTTTGTGAGCATCTATGGATGTGTCTCTGTCTGCCATATTTACTGCTGCCTGTGTTGTTGTTGTTTCGGGGTCCTAGTGCGCAAAGAATACCATGTAGATTATACATGCGACTGTGCGCCTTTACCAATAGATGGCAGCACAGCACATAGCTAGACTACCACATCTTTTTTCGTGGTGTTTTGTTTTGTTAAGGAATCAGATGAAAGTTACAAACAGAAACAGACGGTTAAAGTACAGTATTAACATATTAAATGGCATATTAGAGTGATGCAGGGATGCGGCTGTGCTATTATTTAGTCCAAATTAAACCTGCAAACGAGTTGCAATTAGCACTTCCGGTTCCTTGTGTGTGTGTTTTTTTTTTTTTGTTTTTTTTTGTTAAATGCCTGAATTAAGGTCTGTGGTGAACACAAGCCCAAGTTATGTAAATGTTTTATTTTACTACATAAAATACATCAGTAATGCCCTCTTGTGATTTGTTAAGCCTCTACTTGTCTTGAAAATGGCTACGTTGTCAGAGACATAATGTCATCACCAGGTTGAACAGGTAAACTCATCTACTCACTATTCGCTTTCACAGCCTCATTGTGATTATAGTAAAACTATTTTTTTTTAATAGACTAAAATGTGAAATAGTTGTCTGACATTGAAGTCGTGTGACCATGTAGTTTATTTATAGCCTGTTTTATATTTATAGCCTAAGTTGTGTTCATTTGTGAAGATTATGGTGAACAAAACATGTCAGAATCAGAAAAGTTTTACAAAGCCAATGGAAAAAAATCTTATTGGGTTTAAGTTTATCATAAATGCTTGTCAATACATTCGGCAATACACTTTCACCATATTTCAACAGACAATAGAAGTAATTATGAAATTACATATAAAGAAGTAGGCTACTGAAGTCCTACTTAAGTGGGTCAAAAACCCAGCAAAAAAAAATAAAAAAAATCTAAGTACGTTTTGCTAACGTTCACATTAAGTTATAAAAACGCTTCAAAGACTCGACACGATCCCAGCTGAGGAATAAGGGTCTTATCTAGTGAAACGATCGGCCATTTTCTAAAAAAAAAACTAAAAAACATGTATATACTTTTTAACCACAAATTTAATTTATATGACTGATCGTTTCACTAAGACCCTTATTCCTCAGCTGGGATCGTGTCGAGTCTTTGAAGCTGCATTGAAACTGCAATTTTGGACCTTCAACCCATTGGACCCCATTGAAGTCCACTATATGGAGAACAATCCTGGAATGTTTTCCTCAAAAACCTTAATTTCTTTTCGACTGAAGAAAGATAGACATGAACATCTTGGATGACGTGGGGGTGAGCAAATGATCAGGAAAGTTTAATCCTGAAGTGGACTTATCCTTTACCAGATAAACTCTTGTGGGAAAAGAGCTGTAAAAGTTATCTTTGTATGGCCCACAACAATGATGCAACATGAGGGTGAACTATTTTTTAGACGAACTACTTCATCACTTGACTTCTGTTGGCCTGTTGTAGTGCCTGCCTCTTTGATGAAGCGCACTGGCTGGTCTCTGAAGTGCTGTCAGGGGTATCAGGTGAAAGGTGTGAAGGGTGACGTGTGTGTTTGTCCGTATCACACGTCCAGCTGTCTTTTGTTTGACCTGAATGGCACACACAGCTCAGGCACCTGAGACAGACACCTCACAAACCAAAACACCACCACAGCTCCTCCACCCCCTTCCTGAAAGTCAACAATAAACCACGCTTCCAGTAAGCCAGATAGCTTCCCAAGTCCTCCCCCTCGCCATGGAAACAAACGCCTTAAGCTGACAGTGGTGTCTCTCTTGACCAAACCAGGCCACCCATGCAGAGAAACGCACGGCTCAGCGTGACACTCTCTGTACGTATATATCTACATGAGAGTTTCTGATGCATCACATTCTGTTCTTGTGCGTTCATTTTCATTTATCACCATTTTGAGCATGAACAACTCCTTTAGATAAAGAATATTTAAGTTGCTTCTTCATTTTTCCTGGTCTCCTCTTGTGAAAAAGAAGCATTTAATGTGCACTCGTCGTGTATTTTAAATCTTAAACGTATATTTTTTAAACATCTTGCAGTTTATATAATAGGCTGTTAATGAAATAAAAGGAGTGCACTTAAAGAGAGAGACACTTTCTTAACACACTTTTAAATTATGTCACATTAAATGTTTCACAGTACATTTTAAATCATTATGTTTTAATAATCTTTTGGTGTGTTTTAGTAAAGAAGTGCACTTATTTTGTCTTGGCTAACACACAATAAAGCACATGTATAATTTTAATGGCAGTGTGTTATTTGCACTTTAAAGTTAATATATTTTAAACGTACTAAATTGTCATAGAGTTACATGACTTACAGGCTTCAACAGAAAGTGCATTAAAGTATATTTTAGTTTACCATAAATGCTTGTCATTCAGCAGTAACTTATATTTCAAAGACAAGTAATTATGAAAACACATGTAATGATGTACTTAAGTGGGTCAAATAAGCACTCTTAAGTTCAACTAATTGACTTATAAATGTGAATCTATAACCCATTTTCATTTATTGGCAATTTACATGCAGTTATTTGTGTCTGAAAACATTACATTCAGTTCACACTTAAGTGTATTCTTTTAAAGTATAATGTTTCCGTAATAAAGTGCGCTTAAGTGTCTGTTTGAAATGTCTATCTCGGTTTTGTTTAAAATAATCAGTTTTCCACTTTAGTCTTTTCCCCTTTCTTAATGACATCATCTTCCAGTAAGTTACATTAAGTTTGGAAAACATCAGTACGCATTAACGCTGCATTTGATGAATTATGTGATGTTTTGGTGTATTGATTGGTTTGCGTTACTTTAAAACAGTGTTAATGCGCAAGAATAGTTTTTACCCTCTTTTGCTCTCCGTCAAAAATGATCCATATCTTTTTTTTATTTCAATGAAATAAATGTACTTTATTATAGTTTGATAATGTTTTTTATTTCATATTTTGTATTTTTTTAGGGGATTTTATGGTACTAAATTATATTTACGCTGTATTTATAATCCATTTATAATTCTATATTTATAATCCATCTATTCACTTTTTGAGCGTAGACGACCTGAAAATAAAATTTCGTAAACAGTTTAAGTTGGACGCTTAACAGATTATTGCTAAAGTGAAAAAAGTAAAATAAAAAAAAGTTACAGAATTTTAGGTTTATTGTTTATTTATTTTATTATGAAATATATATTTTCAAAAAATAAATTTACTCTAAAACTGCAGGAAAATCAAAGTCATAAATTTAAACAAGTTGTGTTTCAAATTTGAGGTTGATATCTCAAAAAATTAGCTTTTTGTTAGGCCGCAGTACCACACGTCTCCACTAGATTATATTCGTCTCCCATTAATTTCCAATGCCGTCATTTTTGATTAGGAGGAGCACAAGTGTGACGACTCATGTCCATGTGTGTGTGTGTGTTCACATAGCAAGTGCCAAAATCTTTACCAAGTTTCGTACCACTCTGATGAAGTAAAAAATTTGGGGGGAAAAACAAAACGTAAAATTTTCCGGTCAAAAGTGACCGAAGAGCCCCAGAGTTAATGTCGAGTCAAAGCATACCCTATGATATCCAATCATTTACAGCTACATGACAGTCTTGAATGGGAATTGAAAAGATTTTATATGGTTCATTATACAGTTCTTTACAGATTTGTGGTCAGTTACGCCAAACAACGCCTGCGCCGATCCAAAAGTGACGCTGAAGCTTTGTGTGTGATTCTCTTCATCCCATTCAGGAACGCTTAACTGCGGGGTCCTGGGATGTGTGAAGGTCTTTCACAGTGTGTGACTCTCTAATCCGCTGGTTAATGCACTGAATTGGGTCTGTCTCATCTAAAATCAGCAGAGCTGTTGGGTTTTTTCCACTTTTTGTGTAGACCGTTGATGTGCAAAACACTGTGGTGAAACAGATTGCCAGAGAGGTCATATTAAAAGGTCAACTCGATTATCAACTCTAGTCTTATTAAGAAAAGAGGAGTTTTGGTGAATTTGTGTTTCTCAGACTTACTTTGTTGTTTTAAATCCTTGCCAATTCAAGCACATTGTGTTATTTTTCTTCACTCTAAAAATTTTTTTTTTTTTTTTTTTTTTTTTTTTTTGCCCAAATCATGGGTTGAGCCTTTTGGGTCATTTTCTTTGGGATATTTTTCAGTATTTGGGTAGTTTTGGTGTTACCCAGATCCTGGGTCAGACCAGACGTAACAACCCAGGGATTGAGTTATTTATCGTGGGCTTTTTGCCACCTCTTCAGGAGAGAGCAGTGCAGCTCCGTCAAACTGTCTTCGGTAAAATACAGGTTTGTGTACATTTTATTTCATATAAATTCGTTGTTGTGCTGTATATCGTTTAATTTTATACAGACCAACATACAGGGGCGCGATGTGAGTCACCTAAACGAGTGTCGCGTCGATCTTTTCGTGTGATGGAAACGCCTGATGCCTTGCATTAATGATTTTATTCAAAAAGATACAGAATATAAATACGTGTGATGTTAAAATTTGTTCTCAGAACTGTACACTGATTGTTTATGGACAGCTTATGGAGCCAGTCGCCGCGTGTTTCGGCTACGAGTGAAACGCATGGTTAGAAATTCCCCCGCTGAACACGACACAAGCTCCGGCACGACTCGCACGAGATCCAGCGCCGTTACGGTGGAAACGGGACGACAGAGACTGGGCAATTACACTTCAATTAGCCTTAGGCAACGCAAGGCAAGTTTATTTATATAGCACATTTCATACAATGGTAATTCAAAGTGCTTTACATAGAAGAAATTAAAAAATCAAAAGAAATAACAATAATTAAAACAGTTTAGAATAAAGAAATTAAAATAATCAAAAGAAATAAGAATAATTAAAACAGTTTAGAATAAAAAATACTTATAAATGTTTTATTTGTACTTCTAATATTTGTTAAACGAGCTTAAATGTTGGCAATAGCCTATGTATTAAAAATGATTTAAAATATACTATACTGTAAAATATGATTGTAAATAAAGTCAAGTGGTTGTATCAAGTATTTAAAAAAAGTTTAGAGGATTTAAGTGAATCCGTAGACATTAATTCATGTATGAAGTAAAAAAAAAAAAAAAAAAAAATTAATCAACTAGGCTTGGTTAAATCAACCCATTATGCTGGGTTAAATAAGCAACCCAATTTGCTGGGTAAAATTAACCCAACATGTGTTCTGTCCTACACTCTAAAAAATGCTTGGTTGTTTTAACCCAATGTGGGGTCAAATATGGTCAAACCCAAATGTTGGGTTAAAAATGTAATTTAAAAATTTAACCCAATGGCTGAGTTTGTCCATATTTGACCCAAAGTTGGGTTGAAACAGCCCAGCATTTTTTAGATATATTTATGCAGCCCTTGGGTTGAAAACAACCCAAATTGGGTTGTTTTTAACCCAGTGTTTTTTAGTGTTGCCTGATCTCAGTAAAAATTATAGATCAAATTGCTACATTTTTGGGGGGTGCTCAAACATCCACTTCATTATGGATTTGCCCTTTTTTTGCAAGCTCTCTGGGTACAAAAACAAACAGTTGGTGGTTCACGTACTGCTGCCATCTGATAGGATCAATTCCAGTTTATTTCAGTGAGTTTCAACGCAAAGGAAACCTCTTAGTATTCTGACAATCAAAGAGCCCTCAGTCCCTTTAAAGGGTCGATCCTGTGCAAACAGGTCTGCGGTGCAGAAGCTGACACCGTTGAAACTATTAGCAAACAAAGCCACGCTAAGGACAAATCATTTACCTTCATAGCATCACAGACTCATCCGGTAGTTTTGCTTCCTTCAGCACTAATCTGTTAATCGGCCCGCTCTGTTTACACTCCCGCACGTTCAGTCAGTGATGTGACTCGACGTAACACTGCCACATGTAGCCTGTAGTCCTAGACGTCTCCAGAGCCTATGCTGTATGCTAATGCAATAATGTTTCAGCTGATCAAGCCTAAACAAAGGCAGACTTGCTCGATAAAGACTCATTTAGAAGGTTTAAAGTTTGACGGCCTTGTAACTCTATTAGTTTGAACAATTGGACAGAGTTTTGGAGGTTATTAGCTTTGTGATGTTTTGAGGTTACTTGTGCGGTGGTGTCCAGACTGGCTGCTTGAGCATTTGGACATTTTGAGACAGACTAAACATTTTATCAATTGAGTCAACTGTGAAAAAGAGGACTAAAATCACCCCGCGCAAACACACAGCCCTTCACACACCTCGTTACAGTGTAATTATACATGCGTACTACATGCACTTACTGTAGGGTTAGGGTTAGGATTAAGGTTTGGTTTAGGGTTAGTTGCATGCAATTCATAGTTATTACTACAGTTAATACATTTGTAACAAGTACACAAAAATAAAGGGGTCCACTTTGGAGACTCTACTTACTATAAGGAACTTTGCAAACACATATGTCAACTAAGGCCATGTTTACACGGAAACGATCTGAAGAGAAAACGCAAAAGTGGCGTTTCGTTTTCACTTTTTATTCTGCGTTTAGACGAGCGTTATGGGGGGGAAATCTGCGTGCATATGGAGACGCAAAAGTGTTAGAAATGCGATGTAGTATGCACTCCAGGCGGCTAGGTGGCAATGTGAAGCACTGCCACACAACAACAACAAGTCCGTGCGCCTGCGTACAACCTTCCTTCTACTTCTCTCCCTAGTAGCGCGAAATTGAAAAGACTCTTGGACGTTTATCAGAGCTGCTAGGGCAACTTGAAGGTCCGACGTATGGAAATAATCCGACATGTTGGTTGTTATTTTCCTGTACTGGCGCATGCCTGTGACGTAAATGCGTACGCGACGAGAGCCGCCATGAGCAGATTTGCGTTTTTACCCGTTTAGACGGAAACGCGACGGTGGAGCGTTTTTTAAGATTTCCACTTTGGAGGGTGGTTTCACTTTTTTTGCGTTTTTAAGCCCCAAAAACGCTGTCGCCGTGTAAACGAAAGGCACATCCGATAAAATATTATTACGTTTTCACCCGGAATCGTTTTCGTGTAAACAGGGCCTAACTCTCATTAGAGTATCAGTACGCTGTAGTAGAAGTTTGGGTTAGTAGAATAAGTTGACATGTAGTTGTGAAGTTACTTAGGGTACGTTTACACGACAACGATACGCTTACAACGGAGAAGTTTTTCCTTCGAGTTTTCCGCGTACAGACGACACCGTTGTCAAAACGATCCCCATTCACACGGATCCGCGAAAACGACTAAAACGCTGTATTCTGCTGCCAGGCCATTAGATGGCGATGAAACACTATAGACTGAACACGTAATACGCATGTGCGTGACGTCATCGTCTTCACAGATTCGCGTTTTGTTGTTTACACAGAGACCGTTTTCAAAAGTTTGCGGTTTTTTAGGCACCCAAAACGCAGATGTCATGTAAACGAACGCCAAAATGCATACATTTTTTTACGTTTTTAGTTGAAAACGGTGTCGTGTAAACAGCCCCTTAGTGTAGCCTACAGTAGAATGTGTGTTGTATCAAAATAAAGTGTTAGCAGATATTAAGCACTGCAGTCAGTCTACTAATACTCTAATGCAGACTGATCTCATGAAATGGCGTATGTATGACACGCCAATTCGTATTTCCATTTTTGGCCAATTCACGGTTCGGTTCGATACGATACACTTGTGTCACGGTTCGGTTCGGTACGATTCGGTACGTTTCCGATACAGCAAAAAGAAAGAAATGCCAGAGAAATTTCCTTGATTTAATCTTTTTAATTATATTTTTATTAAAACTAACATCATAAAGTATGATATTTTTTAACTTTAAGCAATGATGGAGCTATACTTGACTTTTCTTAGGAGCTTATAAAACAAAACAGCTCCTTGGACAAAATTAAATGTAATATTGTAGTAGTTATAAACAAAGGTTTATTTTAGTTCAGATTAACATTTGAGGGCAGCAATTGTATTCATAATGTCAAAATAAAACCGACGTGATGTTACTTGAAAGCATTATAGCCTACTATTCCTGCCAAACTTCCATGGTTACAGTTAGTAGTGTTACTACAGTAAACCCATGGTGAATGTGCTGATCTGTGGACACTGGATAGTTCATTCATGGCACAATGTTTCTTCCTGGTTTCCACGTCAGCGCTGTTTGATCCGTTAATAACGGAGAAATGCGAATGTTTCTCACTAGATCTTGCAGCGATGTTATTACTTCAGTGGCGAATTCAAATGCTTTCTTTACTGGATTTGGCTGTGTAGTAACAGTGCTGATGATTAAGATCGGCTCGCGCTGTATTTGTCCAAACTGATAAACGGTCCTTCAACCACACAATAACGAGTGATTTCGTTCCGCTTACATTACATTTGCCATTTGATGTTGGGCAATGTTGTGGTCACGCACATTATGAGCGCGCTTGCCACGCGTGACGCGCCTTCATTTGAAATAACGAAATTTTGGTCGGCAGGAAAAATGGTCCAACGAACCGTTCGGTTCAAAAATGCGTACCGAAAACCGAACCGAAAGCCTCGTACCGAACGGTTCAATACGAATACGTGTATCGTTACACCCCTAATAAATATATGACCTACCCCAACCCCGTCCCTAAACCTACCCGTCACTGGGGTTAATACCATTTATGAGTCTTCCCCTACCATCCTAGGAAAAACAATATCGCTCTCCAGATGTAGATCTACATTTTGCTTCGTTTCGCTCGGACATTTAACGGCGTGTACATACACGCGGAATCACTCGGACATTTAACGGCGTAGACATACACGCAAAAGATGACGGTTCGTTTCAGCGTCCATACGTGAACGGCGCGGATAGCTCAAAATGCGTATAGATAACACGCCACTTGACTTGAAAGTGGCGTGTATGTTTACGCAAAGTCATGATGTCATGTTGTCTAATGACTGCTAGTTGACATGTAGTTGCAAAGATACTTATAGTTAGTAATGTCTAAAGTGGACCATCGAAATAAAGTGTTGCCATTTACTTTTTCACACAATAAAATGTCTGTCATTTTTGAGATTCTGGATTGGATTGTTATGGGAGAGTCCAGTCAGAAACAATACATCCTAAGTCGAACCATCTGAAGAACTGTGTTTGGTGGATGTAGCTTGAAAGAACCAAGCGTCCGTCAAATTACAGTTAAGATGTGTGATGGAAGTAAATTAATAAGTGTAAATATGTGATCATCCATTACAGGAAAACCATCAATTGGTTGATAAAACTTGAACGCTCTAGCAGGAGTTGGAGTCAGAAAGTCAAGTCTGTGCAACAACATTATGAAGGCTTTGTCAAGGCAGAACAATTATGGTTGTATTCAGTGTTCATAAACCTCCAGTGAGTCCAGATATGAGCTGATTAATGTGTGTGTATGGCACACGGGCAGCTTACTTTCCTCCTCAAGGTCACAGTGTCCTAGTCTACTCACCCTCGGGGAGATTCCACGCTTCTAGAATGTTCTGGCTGATTCCCTGCATGGCTAATTTTGTTGTGTGTGTGTGTGTGTGTGTGTGGATGGGGGTAGATTCTTCCCCTCTCTCTCTCTCCGGTGTGTTTGCATTCCTCTCAGTTAATAAGTGTTTGTCTGATCCCAGAGCAGGGGCTAAAGATCACCCCACGCAAACACACGGCCCCTCCCACGCCTCGCTGTGAAAGAGCCAGCGAGAGGGACGCTAAGCTAATGAGTGTCATAAATTTCATGGGCCTTCAGCTCATCCATTAACCATGATAATATCCGGGGGACCAGCACAGATCAGATCTACCGCAGTGGGTCACGTGACCTGTCTGCATGCCAGCACACACATACGTTCACTTTGACGGTACGTTTAGCTTTCAACCCTGGTCAAAAGGCCAGCTTTACTGTATATGTTGTGTTTTGGTTTCTTAACTTGCGTAGAAAGACTTTGCCTCCTAGACCAGCACCAAACAAGCATAAAGCACAAAAAGAATGACTCATTGTTGTGACTACATTTGTCACATGACCTCATCATTTGCATGTTTAATTCATTCATTTGGCATCCATGAAGTTGTACAGGTTTGGAGAGAGAATACATGATAGCAGACCTTTTTATGGACTAGGCCTTTAACGTTTGACATCCCGGATCTTCATTCGTTTCACAGATACTTACATAATCCTTACATGTTATAAACTGCACATTTTGCTAAAAAGAACCAGTGTATTTACAGAACATTTGCATGCTATAGTGTATGCATTACAATTAACGTGCGTTATGTAATCAAATTACCTTTTTTTTTTTAAGTAACTAGTAAAGTAATGCATTCCTTTTAAATTTACAACGAAATATCTGAGTTACTTTTTCAAGTAAGTACCGCAAGTTACTTTTCCCCCTATTTATTGATTGGATCCTATTCTTCTGCAATCCCGAACAGCAGCACAGCTAAACGGTTTGTTTGAGCGGCGCCCTCTACTGTACAGACTTGAATTTGCATTCAGCCTGAGGCTTATTCGTTTCACTTTTGGTGCAAAAGAGCCCTTTCATTTGCCAAAAGTGTAACTTTTTTGTTATTAAAAAATAAACAAGCAAGCCCAGCCCAGGTGAGAAAAAGTAACACAAAAGTAACATAACCAGGGCTTCACATTAACTTTTTTGCTCAGCAGCCTCTGTGGATAGTGGTTTTCCAAAGTTACGAGCCACTCAGCATTTTCACTGGCCACAATTTTGACATTAATAACATGGTGAAAAACTGCCATATAGATATTTTTTATACTATCTCATAATTTGGCAGCAGGTTTATTAAGCTCCTGTCACTTTAATAGCCGACGCACTGATCCATTATTCTGTTACTATGCGTTTTCCTTCTCAACGGTTTACGTTCACATAAAACATAACTGACCGTGTTGACGTGAATACTCGCCAAGACCGGCGTTTTGCCATTATTTTGTGTGTATTTGACAGTTTAAGGTCAATAAGCAGTGAAAAATAACTCGGTTTAGTGCTGAGAGGCGTTTTTATGTGCCGCACTTTGAGTCTGAGCACAAAACTTGCGGGAATGAGTCAAATTATGTGCAATACGCAAAATTCAAGCCTAGTAACAGCAACAATAATCATCCGGATCAAATGAAACGAGTGAGTGAGGAGAGGCGGGTGTGTGTGTCACTCGCTGTCGGAGAGATGAGAGAGAGAGAGAAAGCACAGCTGGTATCGTGTTTCTATTCTGAGGTAAATGAGTATTGGAAGCCTTTCAGAAATTTCAGTATCGATATGTATTGAAAAAATCTATATTTTTGACAACACTACATTGCACTTAGTAATGACCTAAGTGCAATGTAGTGTTGTCAAAAATATAGATTTTTTCACAGAATAATGAATTCCGATGTTTTTTTGAAAGACTAGAATTGAAAAAAATATATATTAAAATTTAACCTGCCAAATCGGCAAGTAGGAGTGACTGCGTTACACTGCTGAAATACACACGCAGTTGGCGGGTTAGTGGGTGTTGATGTAACCCATTACCTTCCATTAAAAGTAACTAAGCACTTTTTAAGGGAGTAACGCAATATAGCATTTTTTTTCAAAAGTAACTTTTCCAACACGGATATACACAGTAAACACACTATATATTGCCGAAATAGTGAGCTATTCTAAGCACGTCCCAGTGTTGTTATGTCTGACCCAGTCTGGCTACTCAAACAAACAGACGCAATCCCGTTTAGCGCCGCTAGTGGCAAAGGAATTACACACTTGGCCTTTCACAAACAGTATCAGTGTTGATTGGACAGGGAAGGGGCTGTGGGAAATAGCTTGAGAAGTCTGTGTTTCACTTCATCCTCCATCTGTTCCGATCAACTCATTTAATGGGAGAAGCCGCCACTAACGGCGGGTCCTATTGCTGGCGGTGGAAAACTGAGAGTGGCATTGGAGAATGCCTTGGCCCGAGCCAGTCTATGAGGGGGTCCCAATTTGGATCCAGCATCGGGGCTTTTGTCAGGTTTTTGTCACCACGGCAGCTCACCTATTGAAGGCTGCGCCTCAGATATGTAAAGCAGCATCATTTTAAAGTCTTTGCTCCAATGGGAAACAAACAAAGAAATAAAGAAATCAAATCAAGGTTTATTCCAGGGGGGAGGGGGGAAAGAGTATCTTCCATGAGTAGCCATAGTTAAAGGCCCTGGCAATGAGGAGGCGGCAGAGAAATAAATAAGTAAATGCAAGAAATGGAGTAGGGTGAAAGAGTTTACTATGCTCTTGTTTGCTTAAAGTAGGCTTTTTTTTCTTTTCATTGAGCGTAGCCAAGTCCCGCAGTCGGCTTGGTGCGTCTCCCACCCAGCATTCAAAGGCAGGTCCGGACTTGCCAGTTCAAGGTCGAGCCGCGTCCGCCAGTCTTCCCCTGGCTACCGTGGGCCGTGTTTATGTTTGTTTTTTTCTCGCTGTCACTGTAATTCCCTCTCTCAGGGACAGTCTTCAGGTCTCTCTTGAGATCAGGTGTCAGGTGAGCTCTTCCCTTCCTGCTTTTGTATGTGATAAACGTGTCCCGTTTAGCGGCTGTATTGTTTCATGGTCGCCACAACAGAAGCTTCATCCTTGACACCTTTGAGATTGAATAACCTATAGCCGTCGAACCTGTACATGAAGGAGCCATTCGGATCACGAACTGCCATGAACTGTTCCTGAAGATATAGGCTACGTGCGTCAGGTCTGATTGGGGCTATTGTCATGATCTCGCAATGGAAGGTTAGGCTATAATGCCAAATGAATGAGATGCATAGTTCTCTTGAAGAAAATGAAAGCATTGTGACTACGGTAGACGCACAGCACAGGCTAGAAATGTTCTTAGAAAACAATACCCTACAGGCTAATTTAGCTTTTGATTACTTCATAATCCCTGTGAATTTTTCATGGGAGGAGCTCCTAGTTTAAAAATAATAATTCAAGAAACTTCCTTAATATGAACGGTATAAATATATACCATAGGCTATAACGTATGCCATCTCAGCACCAACCTACTTGACCAATTTTTCTGTAAATAATAAGACATAATTCACGTTTACTGTCCAAATAAACATACATGACATTAAAATCAAGCAATTAATATTAACATTTCAGTGAACGGTTCTTTTTTTTTTTTCTTAGTGGGAGAACATTTTAATTGAAATAACATTTTTCCACTATAAAAAAACTTTTGTGGAATGGAAAGATTACATGGGTGTTAAAGGTTCTTCATGAGACCATCAATGCTAATAAAGAGAAATAATCCTTTATTTCAAAATGTTATTTTTAGTATACACAACTTTAAACACACACACACACACACACACACACACACACAAATACTAAAATCCAAACAATAGTGGTTTATGCAGAAATGCCTCTTTCCCCATAATTTGTTATGCTATTCATATTTATAAAATCATGTTTATTTGCTTTTTACAAATATTAGTCAGTTACTCTACTAGCAACGGCCAAGTGTTTAATTATTGATCAATTCCAGTCCAATTATCCCTATTATCTAGTTGCTTATTAGCATGCATATTACTAGGATATTGGCTGTTTATTACCACTCATAAAGCACATTATTCTGCATCCCTTAAACCTACCTAACTTAACACCTTATTAACTATTACAGTTTTTCTCAATTGCTATATTACACTATAACAATGCTTTTGAACTACAATTTTTAAAACCATAAAGCTGTTTATCAAAAAGCACACCCATTTCCCTAAACTATAAACACTATTGCCCTGTTTTGACACATGAGGCAGATTTGTTGAACTGTCACTGCAAAACTCTACACACATATCTCTTCATTTCTCATTGCCTACATGTTGTCATTTAGAAAGCACTATAGCATTCAATAATGTTCACTCGAGTCAGCACAGCTTCAGCTCAGTTAGCACACAATTACCCACTAAGAGTCAAAATTGATCACACACCAATCAGAGCCTTCAATAGATAAAAGTTCATTCAGTTTTGGATCAATGGATCGAGAAAGTCATGAAGGAAGAGGTAGAGGAAGCTGGAGAGGAGGAGGAGGAGGAGGAGGAAGAGTAGGGGAGAGCGGGGCACAACCTAATGCTTTTTGACTTTCTCAGTTTGTGTACATCTACTTAGGGTCCAGAGTATTTAATTTCACACATGTCTAGTGCAATTATGTGTTTTTGTTTTATTAATACAGTGCCTATACTTTTTTCTTGATATACCCTGAAAGAATGGAAGTGAGATGTGACAACATGCCCCATAGTGCATTGTAACATGACCATATGACAGCTTAAAATGCTATCCGATCTAATAAAAAAAATATACAAGACAAACCAAAATATTTTCTCAATAAAATACAATTATTAACTTTTTCATATAAAATAGTGGTATTTTTGAGTTTGACAATGAACACACCGGAAAACACAGCTATACAACATAGTTCAAAACATGATAATAATTTCTGAACATTGACTCTCAGTCTTTATTCACCCTTTTCCTCATGGTTTCTCAATAGAATTCATAAAAGAATAGAATAGAATAGAATAGAATAGAATAGAATAGAATAGAATAGAATAGAATTCATAAAATAATAGAATAGAATAGAATAGAATAGAATAGAATAGAATAGAATTCATAAAATAATAGAATAGAATAGAATAGAATAGAATAGAATAGAATAGTTCTAAGTTCTATACTATTGTAACGCAGTGACACAACTTGCCCCACCTGCACAACTGGGATTTAAACGTCTGCTGGTTAGATCAGCATTAAAGAACTATCTCTAAATAACATATTGGAGATTCAAATAATTTGTCTAATTTAAAATAAATTAGGTCTATTTATTTTAGGGGTTTGTCTAATTTAAAATAAACACCAAAAATAGAGATGAAAAATTAACATAAGTAAGAAATTTACTTTTGCTATGGTTAAATAAATGTTCAGTGATATCTTCCAAAGATTTCTGAATTTTGGCACAATGTTTTCTCTATATTGTGTTTTTATGGCAAATAGTAAATACACTAAGTTTCGTCATGCTAGTGTGTGGAGGTATTTAAAACAAGGGTGTAACAACTAACCCCGCGTTAGGTTGTGCCCCGCTCTGCCCTAGTACGGAGTGGAGGAAGAGGAGGAGGAAGAGGAGGAGTATGAGGAAGAGGAGGAATATGATGAAGAGGAGGAGTATGAGGAAGAGGAGGAAGAGTATGAGGAAGAGGAGGAATATGAGGAAGAGGAGTAAGAGGAGGAAGAGGAGTATGAGGAAGAGGAGGAGTATGAGGAAGAGGAGGAAGAGTATGAGGAAGAGGATGAGTATGAGGAAGAGGAGGAGTATGAGGAAGAGGAGGAAGAGGATGAGGAAGAGGATGAGTATGAGGAAGAGGAGGAGTATGTGGAAGAGGAGGAATATGAGGAAGAGGAGTATGAGGAAGAGGAGGAAGAGTATGAGGAAGAGGATGAGTATGAAGAAGAGGAGGAAGAGTATGAGGAAGAGGATGAGTAGGAAGAGGAGGAAGAGAAGTATGAGGAAGAGGAGGAGTATGAGGAAGAGGAGGAGTATGAGGAAGAGGAGGAGGAGTATGAGGAAGAGGATGAGTATGAAGAAGAGGAAGGGCAAGGAGACAAGCAGTCTTGTGTGAAATGCGTGCCACTCTTGACCATGTCCTTGTCTATGGTATGACTGAGGGAGGCTAACTTCATTGATAAAAACTGTAATATGCAGTAATTAGGCAAAAGTCATAGTTAATAGTGAGAATTAGACCCTAAACCAAATTTTACAGTCATATTCTACAGTTCTATAGTAATAACTGCTTAATAACTAGATACTAAGCCTAACCCAAAACTTAACCCATGGCAAGCCCATGATGTTACTTTATATTATGCAGAACATTCTCGGATAAGTTTGCTGTAACTAAACATGCTGTCAGATATAATAACTGTCAGGCTCTGTTTCATTGTGTTTGCTCCTGTCTTGACCAAGTTCAGTTTCATTCAGTTCACCTGTTGTTGGTTAATTACCTCATTAGTTCTGGTGTAAGTGCTCCCGGTTTCATTCAGTTCTTTGTCCTGTCTCGTCAGTATTAAGAGGTTGTTTCCAGCGTTTCATTGTTGGATTAAAGATTATATTCTCCTCCGTCGCAACAGCCACCCGTGACAATAGCTTCTGGAACATTTAATTCAGTATCGCTTCAATAGATTGTGCCAAAATCCTGAGATTGTTTTATGATTTTTATTGTTGGAAACATTGAAATGAATGAAGTTTGTGAAGAAATGGAGAAACTTTTAACCATAGCTGTTTATTTATTTATGCTTATATAAAAACAAACCTAGTCATGTTTAGAAATGGAAAATGGAAATGTCTAATTGTCAGTCATTTCAAAAACCTTTGGAGTAAGTGTAAACTACACTTTAGTTCGTAATGTGTCCAATGATCCACGCAATGTTTCTACTTTTTGCTTCTGTTCTTTATAGATTGTTATGAATTAAAACAGAAATAGAAAACTTAAATTAAACTGGGTTTACCGACACACTGTACAAAATTATCGGGATTTTAACGGTAAAAGACTACGACAAGACAAAAAATGCTACGGTGTAAAACTGCTAATCGGTTAACGGAAAGTTTAATATTTTCTAGAAAGCAATATTACAGTAAAATACCATTTAATTTACAGTTTCTGGACGTGATTTACATAATTGAAAAACATAAATTGACATTCCCACAATTCCCTGCGTGACACCTCACATTTGATGTTTTTTTGTTGAAATAACTGCTTCTTCATATAGTTTTTCTTTTTTTTTTCTAATCAGATAAGTACATTAGGGTTTTATGTTACATTTAATGTTGTTAAAGTAAGGTTTATTGCATTTTAAAAATTGCACGTGTGTTACCATCATGGTGTTTAGTGTTTGTGTGAAGGACGCCGTGCAGCTTCTATAGATTAGTATTAACTTTCTTGTGTTAAAGCTTTATGTGATGAGCTATGATTGATCATGTGACTCTCATCACCACTGTGATTGCTGGATGTCAGTGTATTACAATGGTTCAAAACAGATTTTAGTACTTTAATAGGTCAGTAAATTAACATTAAATGAGATAATGACATACGTTTTCTTACTATAAATTTAAGTTAAGCCCTAAAATGCTGCTACCGTATTTTTTACGGTAAATTTCTGGCAAGCCATTTTTGTTACCGTAAATTGAACAGAATTTTTACACACAGATTAGTGTCACTTTGGAAATCCTTCATTTGAAACGCATCTCATGAGCAACATGTTAAACAGTGTTATTAGAGCTGATTACAATGAGCCGTCCAAACAGCAGGAAATGGCTTTGTCATGGGGCTCTTTTGCAGGATCACCGCCACCCCCAAACACCTACAAAAGAGCATCACAGTCCCGCGCGACCAACAAAGAGCCTCCCACCGTTTCACTACGTATTGTTTTCCCTATGCTCGCTCACTGTGTGTATTGCTCTCTAAGCTGGTGATGGATGTCGGATTACTCAGCCACTAGTGTCTCACTAACAAAGAGACGCTGGCTCTGAGAACACACACACACACACACACACACACACACACACACACACACACACACACACACCACCTACAGCCCAGCATGTCACGGCCCACTGCTTCCCTGACCTCCACGTCTCTGATATCAGCGCTCATGTGCTAATCATGTGGGCTGCACTTTCATTGTGTGGACTTGTTGATTTTTGTCGAATAACTGCAATAACCTCTGTCTCTGCTGTGCAACAGTACATTATCTAAATTAATAAAACCGATTGATTGATTGGCCGTAACATTACTAATTATTAGTAGAAACAACCTGTCACATGCCTCTATTTCCAGGTACTGTAAATCAAAGCAAAGTCGACAAAATCACAACCCATTTATTTACATAATCTCATATATTTTTCAATTATATATATATATATCATATCTGGCAAAAAGGAAAATCATTTCAGTGGCAGAGCTAGTTATTGCTTTATTTTTTAAATTAAGGAGAAAAATATTTTGTTTTATTTTGAATGATTTATCAGTGCACAATATGGTCATAGATTTAATAGGGTTAATCCTTGTGGAAAAAAAAGAAGTGTGCTAAACTACAGTATATTGAATGTGTCATCTTAAAAGTACTGTATGACTTAAAAATACTGGACTTGCAGATAATATAACAAAATAAAAGGCACACTTGCTTGATTGTTTCTTTACACACTCAAGTACACATTTAAAAAGTAGGCCTACACGTTTTTCATTACAGTACATTTAAATCATTATGTTTTAATCATCTTTGGTCGTGCTTTAAAAAAAGTAAACTTATTTTGATGTGTTGACTAACATACCAAAGTTCTTGATTATAATAAACTGTAGTCTGTTATTCAATGTTACATTTAAAGTTAATACTGTATTTAATAAATTTGTACTAAATTGCAGCTTCATCATTACAAGCAAACATGCACTTGCAAAATGTACCTTTCTGAGTATGCTAGTTTACAAGCACACATCCTGATTTTGCCGAGTTAGATCCAAGATTCCTGTCCGAAAATGTATTCATAACCCTAACCCATAAGTTATCCCTAAAATCAGAGGGAAATGATGGTGAATAACACTAAACCTGTCTTTACGCCTAAGCTTGACGTAGACTGTAACCTTGTTCCTCATATCTGATTGGTTGATTGAATTGTTGTTCCTGGATCAACAAAGATGATTAATGGCCAAATGATTCGGAAGAATAAGCATTTACAGTATTTCCATTCTGAATTGATTAGGGGTTTATGTCCATAGTAGTATCCCAGACTCCAACTCACCTTAAGACTGTAGTCAGTCATTTTATCCCTTAAAACTCAACTTTGATCACCAAAATAACATATTTAAAAAAAAATTCCTTTAAATTTGCCTTAAAATTTGAATGTAACTCTACACCCTTGCCTCATTTAGTATACGCGGTTCTATGAATATGCAAATGAGCCCCGCCTCCACTCACTCACACCAGCTCAGAGATCCACTGGTCACACTACCAGCTCAGAGATCACATTGGTTACATAGAGATCACATTGGTTACACTACCTTGTAACCAATCAGGTTACAAGGTAGTTTGTGACGTCAGAAACACCAGCGATTTCAAACCGTGTTTTTGAGACTGTCATTGGTTCACTGCAGTTTTAAGGAGAAAATACTCAGCAATGCTGTCGACGTATGCATTTACACATGGTTTGTCATAAAGCATATTAAAAACACCACATAGACATATAAACAACATTTAAAAGCTTGATTTTTACCACAGGGGGACTTTAAGATGCTCACGTTAAGGCCCTGATGTACAACCAGCTAAATTGAAGAACGAACTGGTGTGACGTGATTTCGAACAAAATCAGGCCAAAACGAAGTTTGTTTGGTGTTCGTTTTTGGAGTTCAAAACTTTTCCAGAAAAGCTCACTCTGGCTGGTAAAAACCTTCGGATTACCATTGATCCGTGACGATGACATAATAGGTGGGTGTGGCTCTGAGGCTCCGCCTTCTTTCACATAGAAATCTTCTCCGGTTCATTTCTTGTCCAGTCCGTCGAGGTCAGACGCAAGTAAAAACGCGAACACACTGAGCCGGTTTTATAGTCGAAACTGAAGTTGTAATTCTAATCGAACGCGACACTGACAATTATCCATGTTTAATAGTGTAAAGCTGCTTGCTTTAAAGCAATTTATTGTATAAAGCGCTATATAAATTAATTCAATTTGATTGGACGGACCGAATTGCAGATGATGCACACATCCACATCTCTATGATCCGATGCTTTCTTAACTGCTGTTTTCTCGTTTTTTGTTGTGTGTTTATTTTGTTGTTAAAGCGCACAGCACATTTTTACATACAGGTGCAACTCGAAAAATTTGAATATCATGTATTTCAGTAATTCAAATTAAAAGGTGAAACTAATATGTTTCGTATATATAACTATATACATATGCATGATTATAATTTTCAGAGGGCTGACATTTCTGTATTTAAAATCTTTTTTTTTTTATTGATTTCATGTAATATTCAAATTTTCTGAGATTTTGAATTCGGGCTTTTCATAAGCTGTAAGACATAATCATCAAAATGATAACTTTCGCACGATATTCAAATTTTTCGAGTTTCACCTGTATTCATCTAAACGTCGCTTTTCGTGGATGGCATCGGGATTTTCACTAATAGTATATCTATTTCCGACTCCTTTTTACCCCTAAACGAAGACCAAAAAACTTGTTACCGTTAGTATATCGGGGCCTTAAACCCCTGAAGAGAAG